>NC_135506.1:123599735-123712235 GCF_052857255.1 Amblyomma americanum | reverse complement strand
GAAAGCCTTTTTCGAGTTCAGAACTCAATTTTCGTACCGAATTCCGCTGACTTCAGAAGAGTACCGTAGCTTCCAGTATAGAGTCTGCACCCGATGCTGAGAAAAATCAAAGCTGATTAATGCGATTTACGCGGCGACGTATGCGTTATCACTAGAGTCCGCCTGTCGTTTGCGTCTCCTGTGCTCAGCTACAGCCGCTAGACGACTGTCTGTCGTCTTCATTCTCCGCTTGTCGCTTGTCTGCGCAGTGGCATCCCTACTGCTCTGAAAGATCTGATCCCCAGCAAGCCGCTGCCCCTCCCTTCTAAGCTTCCGTATATGAGCCTGCCGTGCTCGGGAGGCTTCTGCACGACACACGAAAGGGCACAATCCATCATTGGTTCCCTTGCCAGTCGGTGGCGGTTTAAACCGGCATCATTCAAGGGGCACTACGGATGTGCGAATACTGTGAAGTTTCGCATAGAGAATCGAATATCCCATTAACCTCTTATTCGAGTAGTCGAAAGAATCAAAGAGTGCATGTTTAAAAGGATTCGTAACAAATATATTACGTTCCTCACCTTCGAATTTCTTTTCGACAATTGGCACGAGGTTTGAATAAGACCCATCGTATTTTTCTTCGACGCCTGTTCCAAAATCGAGGCCCACACCGGCACCGCGTACAATCCTGCCGCGGTCAGTACGCGCGGGACGAAGGGCTCAGCGCCGCGACGCGGTCCGTCCGTGCTGCGGCGTTTATAAAGCTCACACACAGAAGATTGGTCGGCGTGGAAGGCACTGCCACTAGAACTATCAGGCGGCAGGGCTCAGCCAAGCTCGGTAAACCCTGCCTTGGTGCCCATTCTTTGAGGCCACGGCTCATACTAGCTGTCACTCGACCCGAGGTGTGGCTCTAGTTTATTCTCTTTCTTTCTCAATATCAAACGGTAATTATGCTATACGTATAGCATCATGGTCATAGAGCTAGTATACTGAGTTCATGTTTCGACCCCTTAGCGGAAATTAGTGTTGCGTCTTTTAACCGCTATAGCTTTAACTCCATACGTTATCACAGCGAAAACCACAGCACCGCCACTTACACTCCGTGTTTCGCGCGACTCCTCGTTTTGTACGAATATTCGCTACTTGCGCGAATGTTCGATTTGTATTCGATTCCGTCACTACTCGATTCGGTCTTTCGCTACGCTATTCATATTCGATTCATTCTGAAAAATGGCTGTTTGCGTACACCTACCGGACACAAAGCCAACAAATTCAGGGACGGGAGGCGAATTCTCAGCATAGGTCCGACCGCTTCAAAGCCTCAAGGGAAACCGGAGGAGCCGGCCCCGCCGCTTGCATGTTACAGAGCCTGTGTGTGTCCTGCCACCTTGCCCATGTGTGCGAAAAAAAGACGTCTAAGAATGACACCGAAAAAAATGACAATGACGAAGAATGCCTCCGCAAAACATGAAGTTGATGAAGCATTTCTCATTGATCATATTTATAAGTTCACGCTTGGCGCTAATATTGCCGCGAATCTTCGCAGTGTTTGTTCATTCTTCAAATCTGCCGTAACGCCGCTTTATCGCTTTGTTTGCGACGCAAGTCGCGAATAGATTAATCTCGATTGATCACCGCCTGGCAGGCAGGCCTGATTCTACGTTGTTCCGGAATGTTCCAGTAACTTTGCACGCTTTATCTAGAAAGTTCGCTCTCAGCTTTAAATTGAGCACGGCTGACCGCGGCGGGCATTCTGTTTGACGACCGCCAAGCACGTGTGTTGCTACGCCGCCGCCGAGTGATTCAGTCCATTGTGGGCGCAAGTCAGCCCCAAATAAAGTTTTGTTTAGACGCCATCTTCGCTGTCGTTCTGCTCCTCGGATTGCAGTCAACACTTCGTGACATCTGGTGGAGGTGCTGGGTAGCCAAGTCGTGACGCCAGCCCTCAGCGCTTCGCACCCGAGGACGAGCCAGCAGCTCATCGAGCCAGCCGTCGTCTCCAGGGAGAGGAGCCTGAGTTCGGGACCCTGCCGGACCGCACCAGACAGCGCAAAGACGCTGCTATGAGCACCGCAACCTCGCCGAAGATGTCAACACCGATAATACTGCAGCAGCTGCGGGTGCCGCCAACTTTCAAGGGAGCTCGCGGAGCGCACGGCCGCGTTGGACGTGCAGCGCATCGACTCCGCCAACTTTCGGCAGGAGCCGCGGAAATATTGCTGTGATTCCCAAACCAATGTGCTCATTACAACTGTGAACACATCTGGCATCTGGAGACATCATTCTGATCCAGGTGGGCCCAATTTTCGCCGTTGTACGAGTGTTTCTTCGTCTGTTATGTGGACGCGGATCTAAGCCTAACGGCTCTAGCTCCCCGGGCGCTGGCAGCGGAGGACGCTCGGCGCACCTGTGACAACATGGCCACCGAAAGTCTTCACGGATACGACCCTACAACTCTGTCGTAGGAAAATATCCCCGCAGGTCACCTTGCGGCCCCAGCGGAAGGATTTTCACATTCGCAAGAGGCCGCGTTCCAAGTTATGCAGCGACGCCGTCGCCAACAAGGCAAGGATGGGACCACGGCTTCAGGCTCCACACTTAACTCGCCGAAAGGGGAGAATCACGCTTTCTCCCCCAAGAAGCATACGAAGAAACAAGACACAGGCATCTTCGTGGGTGCCCAAACCACCTGTGCGCATGCAACCAGGGGTCTATGTCGTAGTGGTCAAACCTACATAGACGGTCTATCTAAAAACAGCCTTCCAAGCCGGTGAGTTGGGCGCTGCCCTCGCTCATCACGCTCGACCAACTCAGCCCAACGCCCTAACTATCTCCCCTAGTTGGGAACAGAACCTAGTGGTCTGTGGCACGCAAGAAGAGGTGGTCCGACGCCTGCTCACAGACTTTCAACTCCCCTCCGGTCAGGGCCTCATTGCCATGCGTGGACATGTAAAACTGACTAGTGATGTGTGTCGTGGGGTTATCACTGTGCACAACCGTGAAACTAGCGAATCGCTTCAAACCAAAATCCAATGACGTGGTGGTGAACTTCCGCAAGCTGGGAACCACCAACGTAGCCGTGCTCACTTTTGGGGGCTCCACTGTCCCCCGTTTCGTGCACTACAACTCCGAGCTTGCCCCAGTTCGTCAATAAAAACGCACAATCCCAGCCTGCTACCGGTGTGGCGAATTGGGCCATCGAGTCGACATCTGTCCGGCTCCAGTACGCGAACGCTGTGGCCTATGCGGCCAAAATGTCGGCGCCACTGAAGAGGGAATGGCACCGCACGACTGCAAGCCAATCTGCCTTGTTTGCGGGGTTAGTCACCTCACCAGCTCCCGTGAATGTAAAGGCCAATTCCGAAAACTTCATTCACCTGGCGGGCCCACTAAGCGGGCTAAAGGACCACCACCACCAAGACGCTCGGACAAGGCGGCGAACACGCCCCCCGGCGGTGCCAATCAAGACGCGCAACGAGGGGATCGCGCTAACACCTCCAAGCAAGACAACAAAGAACGCCAGCAACTGGCACCATCACAACCCAAGAAGGCCGCGCCATCAAGCGGCGGCACCGGGAACCCAGCGCCTGGGCCACGTCAGCAAAAAGGCGTCGTCGATCGCGCCCCACTGCGGGAGCCAAAACAATCACAGGTGGGCAGTTGGGCAAGTCGAGTGGCCTCCCAGTCCTCCCCGTCTTCACTTCCGTCTCCCACTTCCACTAACCCCCATTCGCCCCTCGAAGCTGAACTTCAACGAGAGCTTGCTCTTCTCCGGGCACAGAATGAGAAGCTCGAAGCCAGACTTAACGCTCTGGCCACTCAAAACTCTTCTCCTGTGCCCTCCCTTACGGAGGACGACGATAACATAACTGAACGGGTACCCTCGCCACCGACTGAAGCGCACAATCATGCCCTGGAGGCCCGAGTGGCGGCTATCGAAAACATTGCTGCAGAGCTTCCACAACTCATAAATGCTGTCATTGCTGCCCAGATGGATAGCATAACTGCCCGCATCACGCGCTCGGTATCAGTCTTTACCCAGAAATGAATTCTCGAAAACCCACGTCTCTCTAAACGCGTAGGACCCCGTAGGGTTCCCACACGCCCCACAAAACTCTCTCGTCGTAATGACGATTCCGATAACGAGGAATGCGCCCTCCGCACGGCTTCGGGCTGCAGTGGATCGAACCTCTATAATACAGCAGCATCCTTCACCCCCTCAACCTCTGATCATGGCCCCCAATCCTAGATCGCGAGCACCGACACAAACACATCCCTTCACAGTAACCCAGTGGAATTGCAGGGGTTTCAAGGACCGGCGGAAGCGAGCCCACTTTCGCCTTTACCTTGAAACCTTTTAGTTCCTCGTGGCCGTGGTCGCCCTTCAGGAGCCCGGAGCCAACACCAAACTCACTATCAGACATTCCAGAGGGACACACAAACGTGCATCCTAGTTCACAAAGACTATACAGCACAAGAAGTCACCCTCCCATCGACCCCCGAATACTCCTATGTCATGGTCACGGTCTTACCTTTGCGGAGCAAAGACCCCTCGATTCATGTGCTTAATATATCATCATCATCATCATCATCATCATCAGCCCTACTACACCCACTGCAGGGCAAAGGCCTCTCCCATGTCTCTCCAATTAACCCTATTCTGCCCTCCAAAACTTAAAGACGTAACTTTTCCTAAGCTCTTTGCAGAAGCAATGCGCGTTGCTGGACGCGACCCCCTGCTCATTATAGGAGATTTCAACGCTCCATGTAGGCAATGGGGCTACTATAGGGAGGAACCCCAAGGCAGAAAATTGGCGGAACTAATTTCGACTCTCGGTGAAACCCCCCATACCGATCCGGCCAACCCCACTCGCATGGGCAACTCGGTAACCAGGGATACATGCCAAGATTTGACCCTCACCCGCAATATTCGGCACGCCGACTGGCTTAACACCCAAGACACCCTTGGCAGTGACCACTGCATCATTAATACGACCATTTACACACGGCCCCTTAAACGCCGCACAACGCAAGCACATATTCCCGATTGGACTAAGTTCCGCTCGACACTTCCCTCTGTCGACATCGTTCACTCGGGATATCAAGAATGGGTGACCTCTCTAATGACAACTCTCCGCAAAAGCGGGCAATATATTCAGCTCACTGATTCCACCCCTGAAGTAGACAACCATCTTCTCCATCTTTGGGAGGCCCCCCGCAGTCTCAACAAACGATGGAGAAAACAGAAACACAACAAGAAACTCAGACACCGCATTCTTGAACTCACCCACAAGGCTGCCGACTATGCCGCTCAGTTAGCTGACACTAACTGGGTGGATCGATGCAACACTGCTGCACGCCAGATGTCTGGCCGCAACACATGGCGTATGTTTCGTGCACTTATTGACCCCAATCAAACGCGTGCAGAAACGGCGCGGCACCTACAACGTGCAATGCATAACTTTCCCGGTACTACAACACAACTGGCCCGAACATTGTGTGACAGATATCTCTGTACCACGGTGGACCCTCGCCTTTCTCAATGCTCATACATAGGGCAAACAAATCTGGAGGTGGACGCCCCCTTCAAGATCCATGATTTGAAGGAGGCCCTAGCCAAAATGAAACGTGGTACTGCACCAGGCCGGGACAGGGTTACCGTCAAACTTCTGGCGAACCTTCCGGATGCAGCCTACCGTACCCTCCTCGAATTCGTCAACCATATCTGACTTGGAGAGATTCCTCTCCCCCCGGGTAGGAAAACAGCCTTAGTGACGTTTATTCCTAAGGCAGGCAAGCCAGTTGATGTGGAGCACCTGCGCCCTATCTCCCTCACATCTTGTGTCGGCAAACTGATGGAGACTATGGTGCGAGACAGGTTGTCCACTTACCTCGAAACACATCACACTTTTCCAGACACTATGTTTGGTTTCCGACCACAGAAATCCGCACAAGACATCCTTCTACAACTCCATCATGGCATATTAGAGCCCAAAGAACTCCTTCACAATGACAAAGTAGTCCTGGCCTTGGATTTGAAAGGAGCCTTTGATAATGTAAAATATGAAGCAATACTTAACCACCTCCAAGAAACCAACTGTGGTCAGAATACATACCTATACATCTGGCAATTTCTCACGAATCGACAGGCCTACATTCGAATTCAAGACAAAGAACACAGACCCTATACCATCAGATCCCGGGGTACACCACAGGGTGCGGTATTATCTCCCCTCCTCTTCAACCTCGCAATGAAAGACCTTCCGGCAAAATTAAGCTCTATGCCTGGCATCCGATATGCCCTATATGCGGATGATATCTCTATCTGGGCAACAGAAGGCATTCTCGGGCACATGGAGACCTGCCTACAACAGGCAGCGGAGGCAGTGGACACTTACGCTGCATACTGTGGTCTCCAGTGTGCTTCCACCAAATCTTAATTTGTCCATATTCGATCCTCTCCTCGGGACGACACTTCAATTCACCTCACACTCCCTTCGGGCCCGATTAGAGAGGCCAAGGAGATCCGCATCCTCGGTCTCTTTATTCACCAACAACGCAGACCGGACACAACACTCGCAAAACTCCGCATGTATGGCGATCAGGTGGGCCTTATGGTACGCCGAGTCTCCAACAAGCGTGGGGGGTTACGAAGCAAAGATGCCTTGCGGCTGGCACATGCCTTTGTAACGAATAGAATTCTCTACTCAACCCTCTACCTTCACATGCGCAAACACGACGAGGACCAACTCGAGGTCATGCACCGCAAAGTCATCAAACGGTCTCTTGACCTTCCCATTACCACATCCAACCAGCGTTTGTTGGGCCTGGGCGTGGTCAACACCTATCGGGAACTCCGAGACGCCCATCTCGTCAACCAATATACGCGCCTATCACAAACGCCATCCGGTCGCCGCATTCTTGACCGACTCCACATCCAACACACCATCACCTTTGAGGAACGGGTACGAGCGCCAGAACCCTGGAGACTCGCCCTCAGGGCCCGACCCATTCCCCGCAACATGTCACACTCTGACAACAATGGCCGTCGCCAGGCGCGTGCGGAAGCACTGGAGCGACATTATGGTCGACAACAACAAGTGTATTACGTGGACATTGCCGGTCCCCACCGTGGGGGGTGGTTCACCGCAGCAGTGGTCCACGACAACACCACAGTGGCAGGACTCACTTTCCGCATCTACAGCGCAACACACGCGGAGGAAATCGCGATTGCGCTCGCACTCTCCCTCCCACAAGTGAAACACATCATTACCGACTCGAAGGGGGTCTGTCGGAACTATGAGCTGGGTTGGATACCTCCTCTCGCCTGGCGCATCCTACAAAATTGCTGTCGGTCCAGTGACCCTCCAAACTGTAACCTCATCTGCGCTCCCGGCCACCAGGGACTCCAGGGCAATGAGTTAGCCGATCAGGCGGCCCGCGCGCTCTCTCCCTGGGCACTCACACTTGCTCAGGAAGCCGAGCCTACCCAATATCTAATTACATTCAAAGACATCACTACATATTATAAGGACAGTCATCGTCGCTTTCCGGAACCCTGTAAGGGTCTCCGGAGAGCAGACGAACCCTGTAAGGGTCTCCGGAGAGCAGACGAACGGCTTCTGCTCAAACTTTTTACAAATACAATGCTGTGCCCGGCAGTATTGAAACACTTCAATTCAGAATTTGATGGTGGCTGCAGGCTGTGCGGAGCGACGTTCGCGGACGTTTTCCATATGGTCTGGGCCTGCCCTTCCAATCCCCACCCTTCCCAATCCTTCATCTCCCACCCTTCTAGGGAGGCCTGGGAGGCGGCGCTGCTCAACTGCCATGACCTGCAGTCCCAACGGACCTTGGTCGCCAGGGCCTGAGCGGAGCTAGACGCCATTGGGGCTCCGGAATAGGGGCTCCACCTAGATTTGTGAGGACCTGAGCCATAGGCCTGGGCCCAAACACCTCCTTGTAAATAATAAATGTTTACCACCACCACCACCACCACCAACTTTCAATGGACCCCTAGGCAAAGACCCCAAAGAATGGTTGGACCAAATTGAGCGCGTGGCAGCGTCCAACAAGTGGGATGATGCGGCAAAAAACGGACACATATTTCTCTCATTGGATGGTTCCGCACGCACGTGGCACGAAAACCACGAGTCGTACCTAATGACATGGGAGCTATTGAAGGAGGAACTCGTGAAGGTACTCACCAGTGTCGTGAGGAAAGAAAGAGCTGAACGACTCTTCGAGTCCAGGATCCAGCTTCCGAATGAGCCCGTACGTGGTTACGTCGAAGAGATGAAGCGCCTATTTCGCCGCGCCGACCTCGACATGACCGAGGAAAACAAAGTTCAGTTTTTAACGCGCGGCGTAAAAGAACTCTGGCAGCCTCGTCCGCCAGCCCCCAAAAACGGTCGAGAAATTCATGCAAGAAGCCTGCACGTTTGAAAAGACCTTCGAAGTCCGAGCTCGGCAGTACAATCGCCCTTCCTCTGTCTATGCAATGCGTTTGGCCACGACGGCCACTACCAGCGACAGCTTGCGGGAGTTATCCCCGAAATCGTCCGAGAGCAGCTACGCCGATTACTGCCATTCTCCCGACAGCCGCAGGCAGCGACTCTGATGGATCCGGTACGGGAAGAAGTGCCACAGGACCTTGGCACCCCGGTGGCCACAGAACCCCAGGACATGAACTACGCTGCAGTAAGGACTCCTCAGCCACAAGGACAACCCGTACGTCCTCCACGAGATGAGACACTTGTTCCACAACGCCGCCTCCCAGACCCCGCCCGTCCAGCCTATGACCGACGCTCAAGCCCCAGGAAATGCGACGCCTGGAGGACTTCCGACAACCGACCTTTGTGCTTTCATTGCGGTGAGGCCGGGCATATTCTACGGCACTGCCCGTACCGACGGATCGGTCTTCGGGGATTTGCCGTTAACACCCCACGACCACGCTTCGGCCAACGTCCGCAGGATATCGACGAGTACCTGCGCCGAGAGGAGTACGCACCGAACCGCCTTTGGCGCCCAGCATCACCGACAAGCTCGGTGCTTTGCGTCGCCACGCCGCAGCTACGTAGTCGCGGTACGAGGAAGGTCTCCCAGCCCCCGTAGAGGAAACTAAACACAGCAACCTCAGGAGGGGAGGTTGCTCATGAGCGAAACGCCGAAGATCCTCCACCGACCACGCCCCATGAAGACGCTGCACCCGCGACGCCGCTTGAAGAACCTACACTCCCTGCACCAACGCCGCACAAAATGATAACCCCGACCACTACGCAAACTGCCTTCAAAACGACGCCGTCACCCAGAAAAGCTTCGACCACATGCCACACCCGCGACTCGCATACGCGACGAAGCCGTGACCCGACGCCGAAAATGACATGCAATGCAAGAGCCAGGACCTCCGACTTAGAAGTGGCTATCGACGGCCGGAAAGTTACCACTTTAGTCGACACAGGAGCCGATTACTCGGTGA
This sequence comes from Amblyomma americanum, assembly GCF_052857255.1. Lineage (NCBI taxonomy): Eukaryota > Metazoa > Arthropoda > Arachnida > Ixodida > Ixodidae > Amblyomma > Amblyomma americanum. The sequence goes on along the minus strand of NC_135506.1, from coordinate 123,702,775 downwards.
TGAATGGAGCATTCGCTGCGCTGCTTAGGAAAGTCACAACGGCTTGGGACGGCCCCAAAAATTCGCACCGCAGGGGGCCACCTCATTCGCCATCAGGACGGTGCACAGCGCGAGTGACTGTCAAAGGATATATTTATCCTGCGACCTTTAGAGTGCTACCGCAATGCTCCCGCGAAGTGATCTTGGGCATGGATTTTCTTAGAGCATCAGGCGATCATCGACCTGCGATCCAAGCTGATCACGCTTTCGACGGACGAGGCCATCCCTTCGATGAAAACACTAGAACAGCACGCTGCCCAGAGAGTCCTGGGGGAAGAAGTGAGCGTCGTACCCCGTTCAAGCGTTATCGTAACCGTAGGCGCCACGAAAGCCATTAACGCTGACACCATCATCGCGGGGAACATGCAGCTGCTTCTAGACCGAGGATTTAGCATCCTAAGAGGTACCGCACATTTTCGCAATGACCAGGCCGAAGCACTGCTGACTAATTTCAGCGAATAATACCGGCACATTAACAGCGGAACGGCGGTTGCTTTCTTCGACGAAATATCCGACGTACGAGACTCCTTCGGCCTCTCCGACCCATCCACAGAAGATTCGCCTGACCAAAAGAACTCGCCCACTTTCGACATCAACCCAGTCCTGCCCCTGAACAGAAAAGACCAGATCCACAATCTGCTTCAAAGCTACAGTGAGTGTTTTTCGACATCGCCGAAGGTGCGGCAAACGCCAATTGCCAAGCATCGCGTTATAACCGACCAACACGACCGACCTCTCCGTCAAAGCTTCTACCATGTGTCACCGCGAGAACGGCAAGCCATCCGGGACCAAGTCGAAGAAATGCTTCGCGACGACGTCATACAGCCTTCAAACAGCCCACGGGCGGCACCGCTTGATCTAGTGAGAAAGAAAGACGGCGCACTTCGATTCTGCGTTGATTACGGCCGCTTGAACAACATAACAGAGAAGGGCGCCTGCCCCCTCCCTCGCATCGACGACACACTGGACCGTCTCTGCAATGCCAAGTATTTCTCATCGATGGATCTCCAGAGCGGCTACTGGCAAATTGAGGTCAACGAAAGAGATCGCGAGAAGACACCATTCACTACTCCGGATGAGCTCTTTAAGTTCAAGGTGATGCCATTTGGTCTCTGTTCGGCACCAGCGGCGTTTCAGCAAGTAATGGATACAATGATGGCAGGCCTCAAGTCGCAAATTTGTCTGGTATATTTAGATGACGTCGTTGTCTTCGCCTCGAACTTTGAAGAGCACCTCAAAAGACTTCGCGGTACTAGACGTCCTCAAGTCGTCTGGCCTAACTTTGAAAGCAGAGAAGTGCCACTTTGCCAACGAAGAGCGGCTGTTTCTAGGCCACATCTTTATCAAGGAGGGAGTACGCCCAGACCCGCAGGAAACAGCTGCTATTGAACAGTTCCACCGCCGGCCGATAAGAAAGCAGCGCGCAGATTCCTCGGACTGTGCGCATATTACCGACGGTTTGTGAAAAACTTTTCGCGCATCGCCGAGACCGACCCAACTGACGAAGGCAGACGTGCCATTTAAATGGGGAGCGCCGCAAGCGGAAGGCCTCAAAGAACGTTAGCGTTGTTTACAGTCCCCACCAATCCTCGCGCATTTTGATTGAAACGCAGATACTGAACTTCATACCGACGCAAGCAGCGTGGGCATAGGCGCCGTCCACGTTCAAAAAAGCGATGGGGTGGAGAAAGTCATCGCATACGCAAGCCGTTCCCTTTCCAAGGCCGAGGCTAACTATTCGACAACTGAGAAGGAGTGCCTTGCCATCACCTGGGCTACGTCGAAATTCCACCCCTACCTTTACGGACGACCGTTCAAGGTGGTCAGCGACACAACGCTCTTTTGCTCAGCAGCAACGCTCAGACCCCGACCTAAAACGCCTCATCGAGTACCTGGAAGGCAAGGGTTCTTCACCCCCCCTGCCTCATTCAAGCGAGGGTTGTCTTCCTTCTGTGTACACAATGATGTCCTTGTGAAGAAGAAGAACTCAGCGAGCAAAACAACCTACCTCTTTGTTGTACCTGCTTGTCGCCGCGAAGATGTTCTACCTGCTTCACACGACGAGCCGACAGCTGGATATCTCGGGTTTACTCGCACCCTCCACCGCATTCAAGACTAGTATTACTGGCCCCGACTGTCTGCCGATGTCGCACATTATGTGAAAACCTTCCGAGATTGTCAGCAACGAAAAACCCCTCCTATACGACCAGCAGGATTTCCGAACCCCATTGAACGTCCCTCAAGGCCCTTTCAGCAGATCGGCATGGACTTGCTTGGCCCTTTTCCAAAGTCAACGTCTAGAAATAAGTGGATCATCATCGCGACCGACTACCTGACCCGCTACGCCGAGGCGAAAGCCCTACCGAATGGAACAGCAGCAGAAGTCGCCAAATGTTTCGTGGAGTGCATTCGTCTGCGACACGGCGCCCCCGATGTGCTCACCACAAACAGAGGAACAGCATTCACGGCGGAACTACCGCAAGCTATCCTGCGTTACAGCCAAACCAGCCACCGGACGACAACTGCGTACCATCCGCACACTAACAGACTGGCCGAGCGCCTGAACAAAACCATCGCCGATATTCTCGCTGTATATGTCGATGCCGAACACATAACCTGGGACGCCATCCTGCCTTACGTCGTCTTCGCCTACAACATCGCAGTGCAGAAGACCACCCAGATGACGCCTTTTAGGCTCGTCCACAGCAGGGAGGCCACGACCACGCTAGACGTCATGCTGCCCAACGTTACAGAAGAAGAGAACGTCGACGCCGCCGCGTATACCTTAAACGCGCAGAAGCTCGAAGGCTTGCCCGATTACGGATCAAAGATCAGCAACGGACCGACGCCAGACGCTACAGGCTACGAAGACGCAACGCGGAATGGGTTTCGACGCTCATTCGGCTCCGTGGATTGAGTGAAAAGCTTTTGCGCCGCTGTTTCGGCCCGTACAAGGTTCTTCGTCCGCTAGGTGAACTGGATTATGAAGTCACCGCTGACGCAATGACTGCATCCCAGCGACGCCGCGTATGACCAGAAGTTGTCCATGACAACCGTCTGAAGCCCTATGGGGAATCTGCGCTGCCCAGGTGGCACTTCTATTGTACCGTTCGGCTACTCGAAACTGCTTATGTCAGCCGCTTTGGCCGCTGCAAACGGGAGAACACATTCTGCGCGATTAGATACCCGCGTTTGGCTGAAAGCATTCATTGCCTAGGTTCTCTCGGCGTAGCCCAGATAGCTGACGCACGGCACGTGCGCCTTCGACAGAGCGCGGAGGCTCACGCCAATAAACGCCTGAATGTGGCGCGGAAAAGTACTAAGAGTGCTACCCAAAACTGCTTGCGCTTCTCGCTAGGCAGTGTGTTATGGCGCTGCAATCGGCACCGCAAACTTCAGCGCAAGTTCCCCATTGTGCACGCTAAGGACGCTACATTTCCACACTATATTTCCGAAATATCCGTTTTATTTGTTGCTAGTCACATTATTTGTTTTAATGCATCGGGTCGATGCTTCATTGAGAGGGGAGTAATGCCGCGAATCTTTGCAGTGTTTGTTCGTTCTTCAAAGCTGCCGCCACGCCACTTTATCGCTTTGGTTGCGACGCAAGACGCGACTAGATTTATCTCGATTGATCGCAGCCAGGCAGAGCTGATTCTACGTTGTTGCAGAATGTTCTAGTAACTTTGCACGCTTTATCTAGAAAATTCGCTCTCAGCTTTAAATTGAGTACGGCCGAGAGCGGCGGGCATTCTGTTCGACGACCGCAGAGCACGTTTGTTGCTACGCCACCGTCGAGTAATTCAGTCCATTGTGGGTACAAGTCAGCCCCCAATAAAGTTTTGCTTAGACGCCGTCTTCGCTTTCGTTCTGCTCCTCGGACTGCAGTCATCACGTCGTGACAATATGTCGTCATCTCCTATGGAAATGTGCTTGTTTGTGCCACTGCACCGTGGCCAAACCCCACATGTGGGCATGTGCCATGTTTCATGAGGAAGAAAAAGACGAACACGGTTGTTGTGTGCTCTTGCAACTTGTAGGGTTGTAATATGCTCGATAACTACGGTTTTATAAACAAAAACGTAGCATATGGACGGGACGAAGAAGGGCGAAGACAGGACGGTTGCTACGTCCCGTCCATATGCTACGTTTTTGTTTATAATATGTCTGACCAACTAGCCCCTCAGTATACTCTGTCAACTTTGGTTTCCCTGATTAACCGTGGCTGACCATTCAAACCGCCGACCCTGCCCCGTGATCGCGAGCGCTACCGAGTGCATGACGACCACGGCGGGCCTTGCTCTGGGGGAACAAAGGAACGATACACTGGCTGGCACATAAATGCATTTATTGCTGCAACAAAAATAATGCCGGCCAGAGACAAAATACGCAAAGGAATCGAGGTCGTCCGACTCACCAGCAAGGTTACGAGCGATTGTTCGCCCACGCTCGGGCAAGGGTGAAGCTCCGAGGCCGGACAGGACGAGCTGGCGGGAAGATGTCCCCAGAAGGCCTCGCCTCACTGGTGAAGAGCGGAGCGCCGCACCGGAGCGTCTGGGCTCAACGGGTTCCCAATTCGAAGAGAGAGCCCTCTCTTTCGCTCGCGCAGCACTCACGCCGTCCGTGGCGCTCGAGACGCCTCAAAGGAGGTTGGAGGACAATCTGTTTTCATCGACTCAATGTATAGAGATTGCTGAAAAGGAACACAGGCCCCTATGGCTAGCATTTCTGGATATCAGGGCAGCCTACGACAGCCTTATTCAAGAGGACATGTGGGGCATACTGGGCACATTGGGTATGGAAGATGGAGTAATTAATCGTTTAAAATATATCTATAAATGTAAAAGAGTGCTTATAACAGGGGAAAATTCAAAATGTATAATGGCCTACAGAGATAAAGCGGGAGCTTAGACAGGGATGTCCTCTGTCACATTTGTTAATTGTTCATGTTGTACCTACAAGGGTTAGCGACCAAACTAGAGAGCCAACTAGGCTTCAGGCTTAACTTTTTGAAGCAAGGATAATGGATTGAACAGTCATTACCGGGAGTGTTGTACGCGGATGATATAGTGCCAATGGTCCACAGACTGCGACATATTACTAGCGTTAAAATACACACAGAGGACAGAGAGCAGAAACAGAAAGGACAGACGCTAGACTCCAACTGCTGTTTATTGCACACATATGTGAAGAAATCACTACGGGCATCTGCGCATGCTAGATACACAAGACATATTTGATTAACACGATCGCTGGTTATCGCTTACACATAGAGTACAAAAGAAAAAAAGTAAATCCACATTAGATTGAAGCGCGTGCTTTTTGCCAGGTATGCAATTCCCTTACTCGTGAGGGCTATTGAAGGCGTGCTCACACAATTCCCTCCGGCTTTATTGATACAAAAAGCCTCAAATATTTCACTGTCTTCAGCAGCTCTTCAGCTTCAGCACGCGAAAGCTGCGAAAAAGAGGAGTGCACACTTCCTCCTCTATTTCGCCTCTATTTCCTCTGGCTGACAACAAGGAAGATTTGCAGAAGTCGATAGACATATGTGGCACAGAGGGAGATAGAATAGGTTTCAAGTTCAGTAATAAAATATCTGCAGTCATGACATTTTAAGATGAGGGCGACGAGCATAGCATAAAAGAGTTCATACTAGAAGTAGTGGATAAGTGAAAGTATCTTCGCGTGTGGATAAATAACGATGCTGAGTGTCTGACTGAGGATGAAAAATATCTAGTGAATGAAGTTAGTAGGAATGCAGCTGTCACATTAAAAATAGAGCACTGTGGAATTATAACAGGTATAAAAAGGTGAGAGGGATCTGGAAAGCGTCGATGGTTCCTTGTCTGACTTTCGCCAATGCGGTCCTGTGCGTGAGACCAGATGTTCATGCAAGGTTAGAAGTCAAACAACGCGGTGTAGGGAGGTGTTGGGATTCAGGTAGCAGCATACCACCGCTACCACCAGTTGTTGGGATTCAGGTAGCGTGACTGGGCCGGAGAAGAAACCAGGACGATCGGAGGAAGAAAACTTGGAAAACTTTATACAATGACTATTTACACAGTGTACAAGTACAGGCAACTGAGAGTGCCTCTCAGTAAAGACAGCTTCTTAGCAGTCGGGAGTCTCTCCCAGCAAAGGGTATCTCTCAAGAGGGGAGCTCTCTTCTGGTACCAAACGAGCAGCTCTTTAAATACTCTTCGTATTCCCCAGATTCCTAGCTGGGGAACTGGGGAATATAGTTCGAAGAATGATGTCCAATCACACGATGGCACTGATGGTACCACCCACGGCAGGGCGGTCCTGATGTTCTCTCGCAGCTCGGTCGAGGGAAAGGGAACAGTGTGACGTTCCTTGTGTGTGCTACGAGGGTCCGCGTTCGACGGCGCGGCGTAGACGGAGCCCCCAGTGGCGGCGAAAGCACTCAAGGGAGAACAATTCAGCTTGAAGAGAGGAGAACGGCGACAGCCGGTCTCGTTTTGGAAGCAGCCAGCAGACATGTTTCTACTGTATATGGCTGCAAGCAACTTGAGTGAGATTGCTTTTGGGCCTGCCGCCGTGGACCGCACGGAGACGACCCAAATGACAGCGGCATCATCAATTACCGAGCCATACTCGTTGAGAGTGAACGACCAGAACGAAGGGGTTTAAGCACAACCGGATCCCCTTTCCATAGTGTCGGCATCAGTCGAACGCCGCCGCCGCCGCCGCCGCGGGGAGACGGTCGTTATCTTCCCCAATTGCCGTGGCCGTTCCAAGGGGACCTCGTTTCGGCGGGCCTGGCCCCGTGGCAAGACGGCGGGCATCATCAATCAACCCTCCCGAGCACATCCCAGGACAAGGGACCACTTTCCCGGCCTTTTAGTGACCTCGCGTTCCGGCCTTGAGGGGCGAGTGTCATTTGATGGAGAACGGAGGCCGGTGACCCGCGGGAACCGACAGCGGGCCAGAGCGCGCCTTACCACAGCCGACGCTATGCGCTACCTCGACGACAACCTTCTTTCCCTCGGACTCAACACGTGAGGGGGGCGAGACCATAAGTGCGGTGGTGTGTTTGTGCGCCCAAGTGAAAGCCCTAGCCCCCCCCCCCCCCACTCCGGCGTGGGCGTCCTCACCCTAGGGAGTGTGGGGATAAGAGGATATAAAAATCGACAAGGAGTACGGAAGCAAAAACGCTCAGGACGACATCGTTCGCCAAGGGGGCCTTCAGCGCCGAACCCCGACGGCGTGCAGCTTCTGCCAGCAACCGTTCGAGCTCAACTCCGGAGCCCCTCCATCGTCCCCATGAAGTCGTCGGCACGTAAGCTCGGACGCACCAGCCTCTGACGTATAATCATAATCAAGTGTAATTATTGAATATATCTGTTTGTTTAAACTGAGCCATACAGTGTCTCTTTGCCTCTCCGTCCCGTGTGGACCTGCGCATTATGGGGGGTCATCACACTGTCTTGAACTCCAGACCTTTAACGCACGTATACGACGGACCATAAGAACCGGAACCTTTTTGCCCTTCCTTCTTCTTCACAGGAAGACGCCTCACGCCGCTGCCTAGCGTGGGAAAAAACGAAGCTAACCAAATCAACATATCCCTTCAGAGACTGTGGACCTGACGCCAGCAGACCACAGAAGCTTTCTGGCGTAGGTGGACCAGAGAGTACCTAGAGAAACTGAAATGTGCAAGGTCAGAACGAGCGCCAAGGAAAAACGATCAAGGAAGGCGACTTGATTCTTCTTTGTGACAGTCTTCAACCACGGCAGCAGTGGAAAATCGCAAGGATTGATAAACTGCTTCCGGGAAGATACGGGAAGGTGCGGTCATGCCTTCTGAGACTACCTGGAGGATCAACCCTCAAGAGACCAATCCAACTCGTGTATCCTCTAGAGCCGGAAGGCAAGACAAGCCAAGCAAGCTGGGAAAGAGAAACCACATAGCGCCCCTTGGAGGGGCAGTCGTGTCAAGTAACTCGAAATAAACGGATGTCGTTTTTACTCGCTCAACAAATGTGTCTTTTTTTTAACGAAAGCGACAAAGAATAGACTTATAAGAAAAGTTGGTAGGTCGCATAATTAACGTTACCCGATGTCTTTGCGATAGCATTGGTCTTCTGTATTTCACTGCTTGTAATCTCCCGCCATTTCGTACGGTTTGCTTGCGTGGTCGTCTGATCACGCTTCCACGCGCATGGATAGAAGACGATGAAGAACACGCTTTCAAACTGCAGTGTCAAGACCAAGAAAGGTTCGCCAGGAACTGCAAAGAAATCAGACGTGTTAAAAGAGGCTGTTGCTGCCTCGTTTTTTAAGCAGTAATCATGGCGGGTATTTCTGCTCGCCAGTGGAATTGTTGCTCTATCGCTTCTTTCCACGATTTACAGCAGCTTATCAAATTTCTCCGGACATTATTTTACTACAAGAATCATGGCTCTTTCCAAATCGTCCTTTTACCATTAAAAGCTACTGTTTTAGAGCTGATCGCCCAAACGGCAGGGGTGGGGGCTTGGTAACATTGATTTCAACAAAACTGTTCCATCGTGCTAAAGTGTCTCATAAATTAATGCAACCTGATTGTGAGATTCTCTCAGTTGACATCTTTGTGCAGCAGTGTGTCCCTGTTACAGTAGCGAATACCTACTTCCCCGCCAGGGTCTGCAGGACGGATGGGCTAGATGGTTTATTGCGCAACAACAAAAATGTAGTTCCGGCTGGGGACTTCAATTCGCACCATGTTATATGGGGTTTCAGGACACACTACAGCGGGCAGTTTCTTTGGTCTTGGATGTCGGAAAATGGTGTGTGCTGTTACAACCGTCGCGCCATAACTTACATGAGGGCAAATTCTCGTTCAGCCATTGATTTAACGTTAGCTGTGAATGGTATTTGGGTATCTTCGTGTTCTACCATTGACCACGGCAGGTCAGGTGACCACTACCCAATTACTTTCACTATTGCATGCAGGCCACTTAGGGCCACTGGTTACGCACAAAAATTAGTCAATAATACACTGTTCAAGAGACTTCGGTGAGGTCTTCTCGTCGGTAGTTCCCTCGGATAAATCTGGCCGGGGTCCTCAAGTTTTAACTTCCGTGTGAGATGCCACTCGGCGATCAGTCTTTACGGTTCAGTCAACCGTTAAAAATAAGACCTCTTCGAGCTGGTGGAATGAAGCCTGCGAAAAAGCCTATCGTCAGAGGAAAGCCGCATGGAAGAGCCTAGCGCATAACCAGTGCCCTAAGAACTGGATAAATTACAAGTTATTTGCAGCATCTTTTAAAAGAACCATATCTAAGGCTAAGGATGTAAATGTAAATGTGAATACCTATTTGTCCAATTCAGTCAACCGGAAATCTCTCTATAGATACATGGAACGTACTAACTTGCTGTCTTCTCATATCATGCAGTCCACAGTGCTGCCCCCTAGGGAAGAAAAAGACCAATTGGAGTCCATAGCTCAAGGCTTTGCTGCGCGTTTTCATGCTCGCACTGCCTTTCCTTCGACCCCATTTCATTTGAGCGCTGGCTTCGCTGAGGTCTCTCTATCTGATTTAGCGTCTGTAGTAAACGGTTTGCAGTCTGCTGCCCCTGGGTTTGACGGAGTAACAGTTGGCATGCTGAAGATACCAATGCAAGACTTTGTCCCGGACCCCTTGCAGATTGTCAATTCGTCTTCGGAAAAAGCCTGGATTCCTCAAAATTGGAAAACAGCGAAAATAATTTTATTGCTAAAAGACCAGAAAACGGGTTTCGATCTCGGCAATATTCAGCCGATTGCTCTCACATCCAATTTGGTTAAGCTTGTAGAACGGGTAGTCTTCAGCCGCCTCACGAATCATGTTGTCTCTTCAAGGCTTTAGTGAGGCTCACATTGGTTTCCGCAGTGGGCGTTCAATTTGTACTGCGCAGAGACTTGGAGAGCCGTATTAGGGTTGCTGTGAAGCAAAAAGAGGTATCTGCTCTGGTTACTTTGGATATTGCTAAGGCATATGACAGCATTGAACACAGCATTCTGCTTCACAACCTAGCTAGTGTTCGACCTCCTTGGCACCTCTTCGCGCAGGATAAGGGAGTTCTTAAGGAACAGATCATTCGTTTGCAATATGGGTACGTTAAATTCTAACACACACGCCCAGTCTAGAGGTGTCCCACAAGTCTCCGCTCTTTCGCCGTTGTTATTTAGTTTGTGTTGGGTTTTATGGCACATAGGCAGGTAAGACCATCATGCGCCAAACACAAGGTATAGAAAATTGTCTTGTGTTGGATTTTATGCAAGAAATAACAAACCGGTGGTGTGGAGGACCTAAAATTTTATTTCATATCACGTAATGAAGGTAAATGGCATACATACTTTTAAAATGGCTAATGGTAAAAGCTTTAAAAAGGGGTGGCAACCTCAGCGGCCATCCTTTGGAGGGCAAGGATGTCGAGGCCCTTAACAAATGAAATAGACACCTTAGCCTTCTTTTAAGGAGAAAGTGGCTAAGGCGTATTAAAGAAAAGTGTGGCGTTCACAGCTCACTAAGACAGCCAGCCTCTCGTAAAAAGTTAAAAACATCAGAAATGTCAACAATTGCATTATCACTCAAGACATGCGCTGGGTGCAATGGAATACATTGATTATAAAATTCACTAAAATACTTTTTCCTTAGTTTTTCTAGGTTTGAACACGCGAATAAGATATGGTTTAGTGTGAGCTCGTCTCCGCATCTTTCACAAAGAGGTTTGTCTTCTTCTGTAAGTAGTTGTGTGTCCGGTGTGTGTGTCCTATGCGAAGACGACATAAGATTACTTCAGTGAAACGTTCTTGGAGTCTGCATGACTTCCATTCCCCCAAGGTGGGCTTTATGAAGTGTAGTTTGTTGAGTTCATTATCCCACTCTTTCTGCCTTTTGTTCTTTAATTTCTTATGTATCAACTTCATGCAGTCTTTAAAAGGTATGTCCACATTTTTTATTTCATCATTTTGAGCTCGTACTGCTGCTGCGTCTGCTCTGTCGTTACCCTGTATGCCGACGTGGCTTGGGACCCAGCAGAACCTTATCGTATGTCCTTGTGTTGTGAAATTTTCTATTTTTTGTATGATGCTGCCCACTAAGGGTTCAATTGCATTTCTTAACTGCAGCGCTGTGAGTAGGCTCAGGGAATCGGTGTATATTATACTGTTTTCGACGTTCTCATGTATTATTTTGTCTACAGCCATAGAGACTGCATAGCATTCGGCAGTAAAAATTGATACGCAATTTGATAGTCTTACTTTTTTCCCATTTCCCCTGTACTACAGCACTTCCAACGTGCATCGCTGTTTTAGAGCCGTCTGTGCAAAACTCTATGTAGCTCGAATATTTTTGATTCAAAGCCAAGTATTCTTGCAGTAGGTGTTTATGTGGTGTTTGTTTTTACGAAACTGTATTATAAGCGTGAAGTCACATGCAGTGGGAAGGCAGTACTATGGCGGCAATGGATCGTGTCTCGGGGCAATTTTAGGTAGAGCATTCTGTATTCCCAACTCATGACATGCATCTTCAAAGCGTAATAACAAAGGTCTGATTGAATGTGGTTTATTATTTGACAGTCTTCTAGGTGTGCACTTGGTAACTATAAGGTAACAAAGGTGTTTTGGTAAGGATCTTATTTTCAGTACATATGCACAGGTAAGCATTGCTTTTCTGTTTGCAAGAGATGGTTCATTTGTTTCTACATATATACTGTTTATTGTGGATGTTCTGTATGCACTAGTTGATAAACCGAGACCCAGGTTTTGTATAGGATCCAGTATTTTGAGGTATGATGGTCTTGCAGACCTATACACAATGCATCCATAGTCCAATGTGGACCCTACTACGGACTGGTAGATCTATAAAAGGCGTAACCTATCGGACCCCGATTGTTTCCGTGAGAGTATCTTCAGTATATTTAGCGATCGGGAAGCTTTCTTTTTGAGGGTGTTTATGTGGGGTAGGAATGTGAGCTTTCTGTCAAAAGTTGTGCCTAGGAATTTATGCCCTCGTTTTACTTGTAGAACAGTTTCATTCAAGTGCAGGGTGGGATCAATCTACACGCCTCTTTTCAGCGAGAAAAGGACGGCAACTGTTTTTTGTGGAGAGAAATCCATTTTGGCCTGCACAAGTCGCTAGTTTGTTCAGTGTAAGCTGTATCTGTCTTTCGCATGCTGATAAACTGGAAGATGTGCATGAAATTTGAAGGTCGTCAAATATACGGAATACATCATGGACTTTGGAATTATTTACCATATTGAGTTCATTTTTACAATAAAGAGTGTAGTAGTTAGAATACAGCCCTGCGGTACGCCATTTTTTTAGATGAATTTTTTCGAAAGTGTGCAACCTAGACGTACATGAAAGGAACGGTCAGAGAGGAAGTCTTTTAAGCAGTTTAGCATCCTGCCGCGGATACCTAGATCCGCGAGTTCACGAAGAATCCCAAACCTCCAGGTGGTATCATAAGCTTTTTTCAAGTAAAAATATATTGCCCGACAATGCTGTTTGTGTATGAATGCTTCACGGACTGCGTTTTCAAGACGGACGAGATGATCGTTTGTACTGCATGCTTTTTTAAATCCACATTAGTGGATGTCAAGAACTTTTCGCGATTATAGGATGAACATTACCCTAATATTTAGCACACTTTCAAACCTTCTAGCTAGACAACTCGTAAGTTCTATTGGCCTGTAACTAGTAGCCCAAGTTGGCGGTTTTCCAGATTTCCGGAATGGCACAACCACGGCGTTTTTCCAAGCCTCTGGCATTTTTCCAGACTGCCATATTTTATTGAAGAATTGCAGAAGAGCTTCTACAGCATCTTCAGAGAGGTGTGCTAGCATTTCATAATGGATTTCATCTGGGCCTGGATCTGTATGTTTGTCGACCGAAAGTACTGTACGGATTTCTTGTAGTGTAAATAATTTATTGTGTTTCATTTGCCCTGCCACTGGTTGGCAGTCGTTGTTTTTCAGTTGTGTTCTTTATTTTAAAAATGATTGTGTGTAGTGTGAGGAGCTCGAAACTGTGGCGAAGTGTTCCCCTAGTTTGTCGGCCTGTTCGCTAATGCTTGTTTGTAGGTCAGAATCGTCTTTTCTTGGGCTAGTTGGTTTTTCATGTTGTAGGTGTTTGCAGCGCACACGAAACACGGACGGACAGAAACCTTTTCTGTCCGTCCGTGTTTCGTGTGCGCTGCAAACACCTACAGCTTGTTTGTTTTTTCGGAGATGTTAGGAAAGCAATTGTGAAGGGAAAAAAGCTGCCACTAAGTTTGCGGACTTGTTCCCACATTTGTTTGATTTAACTGAACTATTTATTGAAAATACGTAGTTTTTCCGCAAATTTTTTGCAGCATTGCGACGGATATGTCGTGTTTTTTCTCTCGCCTTTTTAAAATTTATGGGGTTGTCGTGTGTGGGGTATCTTCGGAAAGTTCCCCAGGCTTTGTTTTGATTCTTTTTTGCTTCTCTGCAATCTTGATTATACCAAACCTTGTGGTTTCGGCGTACTACTCCTGACGACTGCGGAAGAGCTAGACGTGCAGCCGAAATTATACATGTTGTAAGAATTTTATTTATTTCGTCAATGCTAAGATCATCCGAAAATATTTTCTCCAGACAGGCCTTTTCTTGAAATAGTGGCCAGTCCGCTAAGTGCAGTTTCCAACGGCGTGGTTTAGTTGGAATGATTGGTGGTGGTGATGAAAAGTTAATTATCACTGGAAAGTGATCACTTGCGTACGGGTTATCAAGAACATCCCACATAAAATCTGTAAAAACGGATGGAGAGCTAAAAGACAAGTCTATGAAACTCATCTTACGTGAGGATGAAGAGTAATATATGGGTTTGCATGACTTGAGCAAGCAGATGTTGTTGCACAGAATAAAATATAAAACCCGACCTCTAGTGTCTGCCTGTTCACTCCCCCAAAATGCGGAGTGTGCATTAAAATCTCCGACTACCAGATATGGCTCCGGTAACTGATTAAAAAGTGCTTCTAGGCGATGGAATGTTACTGTGAGGTGTGGTTGAAGACACACTGTGCATATGGTATATGTTTTAAAGCTAATGACAGTGACTGCAACGGCTTCATAATTAGTCTGGAGCTTGATTTCATGCGTTGCAACACCGCTGTGAACTACAATAGCAACGCCTCCAGAGAGCCTATTCGCCTGCTCACAGTCATGGCGAAAGACTATACTTTTTAAAAATATTTTTGTGTAAAGGTCTCAAATTGGTCTCCTGAAGGCACAGTGCCACAGGAGACAGAGAATGTAAGAGATCTGTTGCATCGCCATAGTTATATAAAATCCACGGCCATTCCAGTGGATAAGAAATGCCATTATAAATTTTTAAAGGGATGTATTCTGAACCTCAGGTCCCTCCTTTTTGAGGGCCTGTTATCATGATTTTTTTTTCGGTCAAGGGAGCCCCGCCGCCGTTGCGGCCGAGGCGAGCTCTGAGTTGTATCCATCGCCTCAGTGGAGGCGCTGGAGTTCCGCGGGGAACTCACGGGCAGGGGGGTGGCGGACTTCTCCCGAACGGGGTAAGCCTTGCGGGCTGCCTGTTATCATGATTTTTTTTCGGTCAAGGGAGCCCCGCCGCCGTTGCGGCCGAGGCGAGCTCTGAGTTGTATCCATCGCCTCAGTGGAGGCGCTGGAGTTCCGCGGGGAACTCACGGGCAGGGGGGTGGCGGACTTCTCCCGAACGGGGTAAGCCTTGCGGGCTGCCGACTTGGTAGCCGACAGGCCCGTTGGCGGGGGTGGCATAGCAGCTTTCGCTGCATCTGCCAGGGGCGCGGACGGCCCTGCCTCAACCTCACTTAGTGTGTGCTGGGCAGGTGCCGAAGGCAGCTGTGATGCGCCGCGCCCGCGCACCACATCGGCAAAGTTTGAGTGAGGTGTGAAGGAGAAAGTGTCATGTGACATTGCATACCGCCTTCTTGCCTCTTTAAATGTGATATTGTCTTTCGTCTTCATTATAATTATTTCCTTTTCTTCCAGGCAGGAAAGACCTTGAATAAGCAGCGTGGCGCGGCATCGCAGTCGTCCGAGTGGTGGTCATTTGAGGCACATTTAGCACAGGTGTTACGGCCGCGGCAGTTTTTTGAGCTGTGACCGAACTTCTGGCATTTGAAACAACGTCTAGGGTTGGGTATATGTGGGCGAACGGAGATTTTTGCATAGCCTACCTCAATTGACTCGGGTAGGGTGCAAGAGGCAAACGTCAGGACCAGGTGTTTTGTTGGAATTTCTTTGTTGTCTTTCCGGATTGTAATTCTATCGACGTTGGTTACATTTTGCGGGGAAAGTCCTTCAAGCATCTCTTCCTCTGTTAGGTGCAGAGAGTCAGTGTCTGAAACGACACCACGTACTGTGTTAAATGATCTGTGTGGTGTGAAAGAGACGGGAATATCGCCAAAAGTTTAAATGTTTGCAAGCTTTGATATTTGAGTAATGTCGAGCAGTTCGAGCAGGAGGTCACCACTGGCCAACTTTGTGACTGTACTGAGGGCCCAAGGATTCTATAAGAACTCTTGAAACAAGGAAACGGGGATATTTGTCTGACTGGCTTTTCTGTTTCTTTACTGTGGACGGTGTGGTACTTCGGAAAAGCTGGTTTCTTTTTGTTGATAAACTGGGATGTGACATCGGTTCGCCCCCTTTTCAGAGGGCCATAATTAGTAAGCAGGGAGGAAGCCATAAAAAATTTTGTTCATCGGCCATGGTGCCAGCCACCCAACATGGAGCCCAACAAAGGGACGGGTCAGGAACTTTAAAACAAGCCCTGCCCACGCCAGCTGTACACCACTGCTTTAACTAAATATGACGCAACTCAGGGTGGTTGGCCACACAAGGCTAACATTCGCCGCCTATGAAAAGTGAAAAAAAACCGAAAAGAGAGGAGGAGACAGGAAAGTTCTAAGAAGGATGATAGGAAAGTGAAATACGGAGGAGAGGACAGGAAAAGGCGAGTGCCGATTTCCCCCGGTCGGGTCAGGCCGAGGGTGCCGTCTACAGGAAGCTGGGGTCAAAGTGGTGTGTTGCCTCCGCCGAGGGGCCTTAAAGGTCCAAACGCTCAGCATCGGCTCAACGACCCGGATCCCCTTTTCCCCGGACACGGCGATGCCACGCACGGCGAAGCGCGGGTGCTCGGGTCCGTGGTGACGCACTGTTCACCATCATCCCCCTGCGGGGATGTCTCTGCGGATGATCAGGAACCCGTGGTGTCGCCACTCACCAACGCCTGCAAGCTGCAGATGCCCCCCTGCGGGAACCGTTCTTGTTTAGTATACTAATGCGTGATATCTTTATTCACCCGGTCGTCAAAGTTTGTGTATGCAGATGATACTGATTTTTTCGCTTATGCCAAAAATATTCATATCCTGTATCAATTGTTACAAGAGTATTTAAATGCTCTGAACGTCTGGCTCGACAGCCGGATGTTAACTTTAAATGTCAACAAGTGTGCCATCCTTGTTTTGCCACAGCCATCCGCTCTTTACAGTTCTTTGTCGTATCACTCTATCCTAATCACGCAAGGTTATTCGTTTAAATACTTGGGTATATTGTATATGTGACCACCGGATAGACTAAGACGGAACTATTCAGCTGGAGACTTAAGAACGGGGAACTCTGACCTGGAAGAAATTCTTGAAAGACCAACGTGAAGGCGGATGAGTCCCGGGGTTGGCATTCTGGCGTTCGCGGAGGCAGTGACTGCAGCAACGGCGACAATGGCGGAGCCCGGTGGCCGTATTTGCATCGGCTCGATGGGCGGAGTCATGCTATTCACCGGTCACGCTGGGGATAATTGAAAGCCGGCTGCGACGTCGACAGTACCAGCGTCTCGGACAACAAGCGTGAAGGTGCAAGGATGTACAGTCTTGGTCAAAAGTTTTAAGGCCACGGCGTTCAGTTGCAGCGGAATAAATGCTCCTAGAATTCTCTGTGCAGTGTATCATTCAAAACACAAGTCAAACAGGAAGCTTGTCTACCGCAAGCAAAAATCTTCTGTTGGCATTTAAAGGTTATTCGGTCTTCAATAGGGCCGTAATGGCTATTTTATGCAGCTGAAGCGAAAAGCCTTTGGCCTTAACACCTTTAACCAAGACTGTACATCCACCTGCTGGGAGTCGGCTGGACATTCCTTCCCCACGGGGTCGCCCACCTGTCAGCTGTGGTGACATCGTCGCGCCAGCGTTCGATGCACCTTTGTCCCTGTCCACTTGTGGGGAATCAACGTGCCTCACGAAGACCTGGTCACCGTGGCGTCATTGACGCATCAGTGTTGGAGCACTGTTTCCCTCTTTCCGTCGACCGAGCTGCGAGAGAGCAACAGCACCGCCACCTGCCGTGGCCGGTACCACCAGTGTCTTCATCTGTTCCCTTATTTGGACATTATTCTCCGAGCATTATCCCCCAGTCAGGGATCTGGGGAATGCGAAGAGTATTAAATGGGGTGCTGATTTGTTCCCGACACAATCCTATGCCGACTGTAAATATGTAAAATAAACCTACTGTACAGTTTCCTCCTTAACGGAGTCCGACACCGTCCTTCGGAGCCGGTACCTGCGGTGCTGAACGAGTCAGACAACCCAAGGGCCCCTCCGTCTCCAACACTGGTGGCCTGCGGTGGGGTTGAAGCCCCATCTCCAACAAGACCAACAAGCCAAATCCGCGCACAAGGCTGCTGCTTCAGTCGTGGTATGTTCGGCAGACGCCGGGAAATATTAATCGCTCTTTCTTCCTTGATGCACAGTTCAAGTTCAGTGACCTGGCTGTCAACTGTATGAAAGGTTAAAAGCAAAGCTGCAACTCGACCACAGTCACACCTTGACGAAGAAACGGAGTAAGGTTTCGAAACATCGTATTTTCTTACAAGAACTTTGTTGGCGTTCACTTTTCTTTTAAACTAACATCCCAAACCGGAGAGACCTCTGACGAACGCTTTAATAATAATCACGCAGCCCTTATAAGTGACGAGGCAAAAACGGGTGTAAAAGCAAGATTCCGCATATCCGCCGCTTCGATGCTTGCTTGCTTGTTGCTAGGACCCGTCGAACCGCACATTGCTCAGCATGCCCAAGGAGGTCTATCCGCGACATATGCCTGAGTTTCTATAAAGCTTCTACAGAGGGCTCCATGAACACGTCAGGAAAGTGCCAAGCGGGAAAGCATCACGCAGCGCCACCACGACCTTCTACACAACAGTGGGCTCTGTTCTGTAGCCGGTCCAGACGCGAATAATCGTGCCGCTAATGGGGGTTGCGGGATGATTAGCACAGAGGCCTGTAGTGTGTCCCCATCAGTAAAAAAATTGGCTGTGGTTTAGATCTGGTTAACCCTTGTTGCGAAAGCTTCGTTTCCTCGGCACGTCGTCTACAAAGCGTCTGATTCCGACGCTATCGAGAACTCAAACCGGTCTTTTCCGCAGTTGAAGAGTCACTTCGGGACGTGGCACGACTTCTAGCCACATCTTTGTTACGACGCTTATCGAGTCATGCAGCGCGTTCTTGTGGCGTCTCTTGAGCGCGTTGTCTCTTCCTCGCTTCGTTTGTCATTGTTGCGTCTATCGCGCTGTGACTACGACGGCTGCGGCAGAAGCGACCACCTGCGCTCCGTGTGGCGCCACTCGGTTTCGCGCATGCGCAGCTGTGGCATATCAGTAGTGTGGCTCACGCGAACCCCGGTGTTGACGAGCCTAGTGAAGCTTTTTGCTTCAAAAAAGGAGACAAGCAAATGCAGCCTCGCGCTGAAGCTGTTCGCCCGTCCCATCGCGGAGTCACCCTCCGAAGACTGATCGTTGTCAACACTTCAAGCAAAGCTGCACACACAAATAGACCGGAACTTTCGTAAAGTAATGGAATTGGAATGGCAAGTAGAAGCCTTTGAGTCCCTTTTACTGTTTCAGCACAGGCGCTTCTTGGTGACGGGAACACGCTTCCCACACGCGAGAAAATCCAAGGAACGGTGTCGTGGTTCCACCGTGCCTCCATGACAGAAAGCCCCGGAGATCGCGTTAGGAACAAGCGCTGCAATGCAGCCGTTCTGACGAAAGTACTTAAAGTAGAGTTCGCTTGCCTTTTCCGGCTTGAAATTCTTCTCCTTCACAGCAGCGACCCACTGCGCTGCGAGCGCTTGATCTTGCGGGGAACAGCAGAAGACGAAACAGTCGCGGCCGTAGAAGTTCGTGCACCCGAACGCAGAAGAGTACCTCGTGTTTAGCCTGGTGCTCAACCTCAAGTGACACGTTTTGTATGTCCACAACGCACGCAACACGAGGAACAACGCTCAGTGAAAGCTCGCTCGGGTGGCCCGGAGTATCACCGGCTCCTCAACGTGACGTCACGTTGGCCCATGGACGAGGATTCCTCTCTGCTGTTCTCTCCTGCGCTCTTCTCTCACGCAGTACGCGGGAGGTTTGAAAGCAGCGGTTGAACTGGTGATTGCGCCAGTGTTTTAGCCAAAGTTGAAAAAAATAACTTCACACAAATAATCAACGGCGAGTCTACTTCATAACCCTAGAATGTAAGCAGATCCGAAAACCGCCTCAGTATCCCTTTAAGGACAGCGCAACGAGCTGTGAAAAGAAAAATGATACGTGTAACATTAATAGACAAGAAGAGGTTAGGGCGTCAGGGATCAAACACGCATTAATGGCATCCTAGTCGAAATTAAGAGGAAGAAATGGGCTTGGGCAGGACATGTAGTGCGAAGGCAAGATAGCCGATGGTCCTTAAAGGTGCATCAAAGAGGAATCTGAGCTCGTCTTTTAAAAATAAACTGCGGGAACTTGATCTACACGTTCCGAGAATTCTTAGAAACTTCGAATTACTGTCCTATGCGGCCGAGTTTCCTCACTTAAGTGGGATTAAACGTCCCCGCTCCTGCATTTTGTTTTTTGTTTTTTTCACTCAAAGCTGAAGGTAGGAGTGCCTTTCAGCCTGTCCCGCGGCGGCTTGCTGCTCTGCCATCGGCGGAGTGATACGAAAATCAAAGAGTCAATGCGTATTTTTATTTCTGTGGGCCTAATTTGCGGCTGCATTGCCTGCGACTCTAATTATTTATTCAGGGAAACCTAAAAAACAAAATAATAATAATAGCGAGAGCGAAACCACTAGGGACTGGCTGAAAGGCACTCGACGGGTTGGTTGGTTCCTCCTATCATCAGCGTTGAGTTAAAAAAAAGGCGGGAGCCGGGGCGTTTAATCCGATTTAAATGAGGGAAACTGGCCGCACAGGACAATAAGTCGAAGTTTCTAAGAATGCTCGGAATTTGTGTAGATGGAGTTCTCGCGGTAAAAACACGAGTTCAGATTCCTATTTAGTCAACCTTTAAGGGTAACAACGGCATTCCAAGTGAAGGAGAGCGTAGCAGGGGCGGCAGAAAGTTAAGGTGGGCGGATGAGATTTTAAGAAGTTTGGGGGATAGGCACGCGGCCGGTCTCGAGGGGGGCGTGCGCGCTCTTTCATAGGGCCTTCGCATTCCCCGCAGAAGCAATGCGAGTTTTTCTCCTGGAGTTAGGCCACCCGCAAGCGCCAGAGGCGCGACGACACTATCGGTGATGTCCTGAATGATGAAGCCGCCCAAGTAGCGGAAAGATTAATGGAAGGAATAAGGGCGATAGCACAGCAAGTGCAGATCGTGGTGTGCACAGTTCCGGAAGTGCAAGGACGGAACGGAGAGGTTGCCAAGGATATTAGGGCTGCTAGAGATAAGGAAGTGCATAGAGCACGCTTTGGCAAAGGCTTGACATGAGATGACACCCATTATAATAGAAGGCTAGGAGCCGAGATCGGCTGGCGCCTGGCAGGCAGGGCAGTAGCTTTTTTAGGAGGTCCACTGCGGCTCAGGGCGTAGGGATGGGTAGAAGTGAAATAGAAAGTGTTGCAATGGCAGCTGAGCCCAACAGAATGACCACTAGGAGGTCCCGGAAGAAAACTACTAAAAGGAAATTGAACACCAGGATCAGGTACATAAAAGAGAGCGAAGTGGTAAGAAATAGAACAGCAGTTAAAGGACGAAGAAGTAGGTGTGTACGCGCTATGCGAGACACATCTCAGAGATCTAGAAGACCCACCATATATTGATGCCTACGTCTGGGAAGGGAGCAACAGAACAACAACGGAGAAGAACGGGGGGGGGGGGGGGGGGATAGATAGACACACTGATACATCAAGGAACTAATTGGCAAAGAGTAAAGTCAACTTGCAAGGAACATGTCTGGGGTAGTTTATTTAGGGACTGGGGACAAATGAAGGCAAGAAAACAAGTATCTAGTTAAGTGTCTCAATGACGATACTGCCTCGAATATTTCATTCTTCAAATCTGCCAGCACGCCAATTTATCGCTTTGTTTGCGATGCAGGACTCAGCCAGATTTATCTCGACTGATCGCATCAAGGTGGAGCCGATTCTACTTTTTTTCCAGAATGTTCTAATAACTTTGCACGCTTTATTTAGTACAGCAGAGAGCGTCGGGCATTCTGTTCGACGACCGCAGAGCACGCTTATTGCTACGCCGCCGCCGAGTGATTCAGTCCATTGTGGGCGCAAGTCAGCCCAAATAAACAATTTTGTTTAGACGCCATTTTCGCCGTCTTTCTGCTCCCCGGACTGCAGTCACCACTTCTTGACAATATAAAGCAGTTTGGAGACTGTGCCGATATTATTCTGCTGGGTGACATGAATGGGCACGTTGAAGATCTGGATGGATACACAGATTATAACGGGAAGCTAATGCTAGACTTCTGTGAGCGACACAACTGCCTGTGTTTTGGAACCTTACCCGGAACGCATAAGCGGCCTCTTTGCTTTGCCAAGCGTTGAGAAGACCCCATTTTTCAAGCTTCAACTGGATTGTCATCTGCTGCCATCTGTTTTCGCCGGCTGGAGGCTCATTTCTGGCCTATCAGCTTCATCAAGGGGGCGGAATCCCTGTGCATTGCAGTCTCTTTGGCAGCGGCAGCGGTGGCGTACAGACAGTCCGTAAAAACACTCACCTATTTTTGCAGCCTGGTGGTAATTTCGATACATTTGGTAAAAATGTTACACTAAGTCGTCGCTGTTGCTGCCACGAGTGTGCTACTTTTGTCACTGTTCTTGGAGAAACGTCGTAGACATTCTGCGCACGTTCACGCTCACTGCCCCTTGAGTTATGGGAAGCTCTGGTACTCTCGGTGACGTACTTACAGCCATCGGTGAAAAACAGCCGAATAGCATCAAGGAAATTGTCAAACGTGTTACCCGCGGGGCTGGTAAAGATGAATGTGTCCACGGCCGAAGTAAAGACAAATTACAGCCATGCCCACATCTAATACTTAGATCCATTCTGAACTTGAAGGCATACGACAGGTTACGGGTTTTATGAATAAGAATTTTGAAGCGTTCAAGAAGGATGTTGAGTTCAGGCGTGAGGTGGCCGAAGTGAAGTTCCAGAACATTCAATGCCAGCAGGAAATAAAGCATATGCATAAAGACCTCGTGGAGGCTAGGAAGGAGATTATTGAGCTAAAACAATGTACCAGGAGTCAGAACATCGAGATTAAAGGCATTCCAGTGGTTAAAGAAGATTTGCGCACGGCACATGAGAAAACAGCTGCCTCTGCGGGAGTCGATGTCTCAGACGTTGCCATAGACGTTGTACACCGTTCATGCCCGCTCGAAGGACAAAGGTACGCCAGATGCTGTGGTGCGCTTTTCCCCTCGTGCTGTGCGGGATAAGTTCTTCTCTGCGGCTAAAAAGACAAGGCTTAACACTAGTATTCTTGGCTTTGAAAAGAGCGAGCCGCTTTACATCATTGAGCATCTTTAAGTCGAGAACAAGATGTTGCTGAGCAAAGCGCGTAAACTGCGTCTGGAGCAAACAATGGAAGTTTGTCTGGTCGTCGCAGGGAAAGATTCTGATAAGAAAGACAGAAACCTCAACAGTGTTAAGAATCGAGAGCGAGAATTACCTGGCTGGTGTCGAGTAGTATTAGCTATTGTTGAATTTTTTTGTGTGCTTATGTTTCATCATGGCTTTCAGTCTAAACGAAATTGACCCGTTAACGAAACAGCATGTGTTATCGGTATTCCACAGAAATGTGCGCAGTGTCCGAAAAAAATCAAAACTTGATGACTGCTTATATCTCCTGGCACACTTTTCGATATGACATTATCGCTATCAGCGAAACGTGGCTTAAGGATAAAGAATCCCCTTTCGTACCAGGCTTCACGCAGGTTTCATATACACGTGGGGGTGGTGTTGCCTTCTGTGTAGAAGATATTTCTTTTGAAGTTCTGCCAATTCTTAGTATCGGCGACGATACAATTGAAGCGCTGTTTGTAAAAATTGAGTGTGGTATAATTGTTGGAGTGGTCTACCGCCGTCCTCGTTCTGCTATTTCAGTTTTTTTTGAAAAACTCGAATCGGTTCACAAAATTTTGACCTCTAAGAAAAGTAACCGCATTGTAGTTGTGGGAGACGTTAACATAGATTCTAAGAGCACTTGCTGCTGGGCTAGTTGGTTTTGGTTCATAATTAAATAGTTTTTAGGCGCAAAAAAGGACAAGACACATAGGGTAGGTGACAGGACGAAGCGCCAACTTCCAACTGATTTTATTGCATGCGTGAAACGTACTTAAATAGCTTGTCGTCACATGTGCAGATGGGTCACCTAAAGCTCAAGTACAACTTGATAAGGCGCGCTCCAGGAATTTCTTTTCACAGTCGTACAATTCTATCGATGTGTCACTTACGCACAGGTCGCCTTTCTTTTTGATAAAAAAACGCTTCTATCAACTCCCTAGCATTAGTATTCCAGCTTTCGCCCAGAATGCGCACATCAGTGAAGCAAGGCTCACAATTGCGGGACGGGCACTTACTAATGTGCTTGGTTAGATGTGTGCCTTCCTTTTTCTGCTCTACGTTTCTCTCATGTTCCCTCGTTCGCTCATTCAGGCACCTGCCAGTCTGGCCTATGTAGGAGTGCCCGCAAGACAGGGGGATTTCGTAGACCACCCCTTCAGCACATTTGACGAACGGTCTCCTGTGCTTTGTTCCGCAGCCTCGTTCCTTGCTGTTCTCTTTATCAGTACGGGAGCAAAGGCCACCTAGCTTTCTCGGTGCCGAAAAGGCGAGCCGTACAGCATGGCGGCTGGCAACTTTTTTTCAAATTATGGGCCACACGATGCACGTATGGCACCACCACTGGTCTTACCTCTTCTCGAGGGACCTCTGGCCTAGCTCTACAAGTACCATTCTTTGTCTTGTTTAGGAGACATTCAACCACCGCAGTCACGAGCGAACGGGGGAACCCGGCTGCAAAAAGCCTAGCCAATTGGTTATAAAAACTGTTCCGTACTTTGTGAGGGCATGACTTTTTGAGAGCGGATTCAAGGCAAAGCGAAGCAATCCCGCGTTTAACAAGCTTGGAATGGCAGGAGTCAAAAGGCAGCAGCTGCTTCTTTGCACGCGGAAAGTAAGACCAACAGACCCGATCACCACAGAACCCAATTTTCAAGTCTAAAAACTGTAATGAATCATGAGCAGGTAGTTCGTGTGTGAACTCCAGACCTTTTCCATGCTCTCTAAAGGCAGATAAAGCACTGTCCACCGTTTTCTTGAGGTTGTAAAGACCTTCTTTAGTTAAAACAATCATAAAATCATCAACATACCTTAATACTTTAAAAACCTTGTCAATGGGTAAAACTTGCTGCAGAGCTTGGTCAGTATGAGATAAAAAGATGTGACATAGCACCGGTGCCACACAGGACCCAATGCATATGCCTGATTTCTGCAGAAAAAAACTGCTGGTCAAAAGTGATAAAAGTAGATTCCAGGTAAAACCGTAATAAGGTTAAAAAGTCATCTATGGAAATACCGGCTGAGTTCTGAAAAGAAATCGGGTCATTTTCCTCAATACATTCCCTAAGAGCGGAGAACAAGGGGCCATGAGGGACTGAATAGAACAAATCTACAACATCCACTGAAAAAGCACTCCCAACATCAGTGTTGGTTTCAAAAAATTCACTAATATCATTTGACCGTTTTGTCAAAAAAGGATCATTTACATGCAGCTTGGATAGGTGCTTAGTCAAATACATGCTAAGATTTTTCTGCCACGTGCCTTTTTCGGTTACGATAGTTCTAAACGGCATGCTTTGCTTGTGAGTTTTGGCAGAAAAGAAAACTTTGAGCGCGCTCTTTTTGCTATCTCTAGTCTGGTTAGTAAGGATGCTCAACCCCAGACCATCACTTTTGTAGATTTTTTAGATATTGGAACGAAATTCTTTCTAACCGCTTGAGTTGCTCTCGCTGAGTAGTCATCGTCCGAGATAACTACAAATCCGGCCTCCTTATCAGCTTGTAGTAGACGCAGTTGATTTCTTCTGCAGTACGACACAATGGCTTCCGTCGACATTCCCTTGTTTCTTGTGGTGTCCGGACAGCCCGACTTTAGAAGGGATTCAACGCCTTCCAGCAGGCATTTTTCTCGCACCCCTGCTGTGGCTTTTCTTGCAATTTGTCGGTTGATGGCTAATAGATTTTGAGACGGCACTTTTGGCTCCACTGCGTACTTCGGTCCTTTTTCCAAAACAGAATTCATCTTCTCTGGCAAATGTACATCACCCATTATCACCAATCCTTCTCCACCTCATCTCACCTTCTTGTCCTTTCTTACTTCCGTCAGCAAACAGCTGAGCATGCACGTCCACTGTTGCTCAGTCATCCTTGAGGCCAACTTGGTGATGGATCGAAAGGTGGTCTCAGCTACACATGAGGGACTTTGTGCGAAGCAGGCAGCACGCAGAAGGTCATAAAAAAGGCGATTCTGGCGCCAAAACTCCGAGCTGAGGATCTTGCTAATTCGCTTTACGTGACCCCATGAAGGAAGCACAGGTCGAAAAAGCGCACTTACTTCAACGGGGACCAAGCCGTTCTTGATGCAAAAGGCGACTGTCCTTGCACGACAGGTGTTGGCGACGACACATGTGATACAATCATCAATGAAACGTGGAGATGACACACAAAGGAAGGGCCCACTGTACTAGAAATATGGTCTAAGAGCACTTGCTGCTGGGCTAGTTGGTTGTGGTTCATAATTAAATAGTTTTTAGGCGCAAAAAAGGACAAGACATGTCGCTGCTCCTTGATCGGCAAGTCTGTGTTGCTCGCGGAATTGTTGAGCTGAACAATGGCCGAACCGAGCTCTTGGTAACCAATTTTGACTGTGAACCTCAGTGTTTGCCCGGCAGAACAGTTATTGCGTATTTCGAAGATTTCGGCGACTTCGCGGGACAGTACGCTTTGTGCGAAGCCTCGGCATCAGTGGAGGCACCGACCACTCCCATAAAAACTGACGTGAACCCGAACCTCCCGTCTAATCAGAAACACTGCCTCGAAAGCGTTATCCAGGCTTTCTGTGACTGCTGCGCCCCGACCTCTAAGGTTAGGCAGACACCGCTCACAAAGCACCGGATTATAGTCGACGCCAACCAGCGGCCGTTATGTCCACCGCCTTACCGGATCTCTTCAAAGGAGCGTGATGCCATTCGCCGCCAAGTTCAAGAAATGCTCCAGGACGACGTGATACAGCCGTCGACGAGCCCGTGGGCGTCGTCTGTTCTAGTAGCAAAAAAAGATGGAACCCTGCGGCTCTGCGTTGATTACCGACGTTTAAACAAAGTCACAAAAAAGATGTTTATCCTCTGCCGCGCATTGATGACTCCCTGGATCGGCTGCGCCACGCCTAGTACTTCTCATCGCTAGATTTACGCAGCGGCTATTGGCAAATCGAGATGGACGAACGCGACCGGGAAAAGACAGCCTTTATTACACCGGACGGTCTGTACGAATTCCGGGTGCTCCCTTTCGGCCTGTGCTCGGCTCCTGCAACCTTCCAGCGGATGATGGATACCGTTCGTGCCGATCTGAAATGGCAATCCTGTCTCGTGTACTTGGATGACGTTGTCATCTTCCCTGATACGTTCGAAGAGCACCTGAGACGCCTTCGCGCTGTGTTCGAAGCAATTCGGTCGGCCGGTCTTCCCCTGAAGCCCGAAAAGTGTCACTTCGCTTTCGAAGAGTTGAAGTTTCTGGGCCACATCGCGAGTGCTAAAGGGGTTAGCCCCGACCCCGATAAGACAGCCACCGTGGCTGATTTTCCTGTGCCCACCGATAAGCGAAGCGTACGCCGCTTTCTGGGTATCTGCGCCTATTATCGGCGTTTTGTGCAGAACTTCTCCCAGATCGCTGAACCCCTTATCCGCCTCACGAACAATTCCGAACCGTTTTTCTGGGGCCTGTAGCAACAGAAGGCCTTTGAAGACCTCCGAACTCGTCTCCAAAGTACGCCCATCCTTGGACACTTCGACGAGTCGGCCGCCACTGAGCTGCACACAGACGCCAGCAACATCGGCCTCGGTGCGGTCCTTGTGCAGTGGCAGGATGGTCTCGAACACGTAATCGCATACCCGAGCCGCACCTTGTCACGGTCTGAGGCAAACTATTCCACCACGGAAAAAGAATGCCTGGCCGTTGTGTGGGCAGTGACCAAATTCCGCCCGTACTTATATGGCCGCCCTTTCAGGGCAGTCAGTGACCACCATTCGCTGTGTTTGCTCGCAAACCTAAAAGATCCCTCGGGAGGGCTTGCCCGCTGGAGCATTCGACTTCAGGAATTCGATGTCACCATGCATCGTCTATTAGTCTGGTAGGAAGCACAGTGATGCCTACTGTTTGTCTCGTGCTCCTATCGAGGACCCCCGAGCTGACCCCGACGGCGATTCAGTTTTTCTTGGCGCCATCTTCACGTCCGTTCTGATTCGACACCAAAGAGACGACAGTGAGCTACGGCCCCTCATTGAGTATCTCGAAGGAAGCGCTCAGTCTCCCTCACGAATCTTCTTACGCGGACTGTCGTCGTTCTGTTTACGCGACGGCATCCTGTATAAGAAAAGTTACAGCTCGACAGAAGCTGTTTATCTGCTCGTCGTGCCTATGGCTCTTCGCGGCGAAGTCCAGCAGGCGTGCCATGATGAGCGATCTTCTGGTCACCTGGGTTTTTGTCGAACTTTGGCACAAATACGGGAAAAGTACTACTGGCCCAGGGTTGCTGCTGTTGTAAAGCATTACGTAAGAACTTGCCGCGAGTGCCAGCGTCGCAAGACGCCGCCGACTAAGTCAGCCGGCCTACTGCAGCCAATTTATCCGCCTCAGGTCCCCTTCAATGAAGTCGGCATGGACTTACTCGGCCCATTTCTGGTGTCCTCACTGGGTAACCGCTACATTGTGGTCGCCACAGAACTACCTCAGCCGATACTGTGAAACTAAACCTCTTCCCCGTGGTACCGCTGACGAAATTGCGAACTTTTTTTATCCAAAACATTGTGCTTCGTCACGGTGCACCCACCATCGTTTTAACTGACAGGGGAACAGCGTTCACCTCGGCCCTTACTCAGGAGGTTATGCACCTGAGCGGCACCGGTCACCGCAAGACAACCGCTTACCACCCTCAAACCAACGGCCTCACCGAACGGCTCAACAAGACGATCACCGACATGATTTCCATGTATGTCGATGCGGACCACCGGAACTGGGACGCCATGCTCCCTTACGTCACATTTGCCTACAATACTGCAGTCCAGGAAACGAGACGCTTCACTCATTTTCGTTTAGTACATGGTCGCGAAGCCACAACCATTTTGGATGCAGTGCTGCTTACAGCTAGCACTACCTGCTCTGTTATGGGTGCTGCCCAATTCGTTCGTTACGCTGAGGCCGCCCGCCAACTAGCTAGAGAGCGCATCCGGCACCAGCAAGTTCTCGACGCTCGGCGCTATAACCCCCGCCACCGAAATGTGCGTTACCAGCCCGGCGAACAAGTTTGGGTGTGGAGCTCAATCCGCATGCGAGGGCACTCCGAAAAGCTTCTACGGCGATATTTTGGCCCCTACGAGGTGCTCCGCCAAGTCAGTGAGGTGAACTTTGAAGTTTTCCCCCGGGGAACAGTTCGCTCCTCTAGACGGCCGACCCCCGAAGTCGTCCATGTCGCACGGAGGAAGCCGTACCACGCCCGCTAGCTCTTCAGGCGTGTCTACACCAGCCGCCGGAACATTCGCCGTCCCTTGCCTTCCTGTTTCTCATTGTTGCGGCACCGAGTCGTTGCCCTTCAGAGAGGGGGAGTACTGCCACAGTACCAATGAATCCAGTGGCGCCATACTGCGGCCGAACTGTTTTAGATAGGGCTTGCCGTGCCTTGCGCACTCTAGGGGCTAGGGATTTTTATCTTCTTCCTCGCTCGAGCTCCTCGCTGTCTTGCACGCCCAGCACGTTTAATTAAAACCTAGTTTGAGTGCTTCGACCGTTTATGAGTGACAATATTCTGCATATTTCTCTGTTACCTGATTGATAGTGTGAATATGATCTATTGTGGAATATCTTTTACGAAAGCCTGCCTGATCATTTGATTAATTAAAATCTAAGGTTGTCCTGACTCTATTAGCGATTACGTTAGTAAATACTTTGTAGGCAACGCATAGTAAGCTGATCGGCCTGTAATTTTTCAAGTCCTTAGCGTCTCCCTTCTTATGAATTAAGATAATGTTTGCATTCTTCCAAGCTTCTGGTACAGTCGAGGTCATATTGCGTATACAGGGTGGCTAGTTTTTCAAGCACGACGTCTCCTCCATCCTTCAACAGATCTGCTGTTACCTGATCCTCACCAGCTGCTTTTCCCCTTTCCATTGCTACTAAGGCTGTCCTTACTTCCTATTTTGCTACTGCCGGGATGACGCATTGTTGTGCGCTACTGCCTCTCTCATTAACGCTTTGATTACATTGGCTACTGAACAGATTTGTTCAGAACTCTTCGGCTACGTTAACTATCTTATCCATATTGCTAATGACATTGTTCTGCTTGTCTCTTAACGCATACATCTGGTTTTTAGCTATGCCTAGTTTCCTCTTCACCGCTTTTAGGTTATCTCCGTTCTTTAGAGCATGCTCGATTCTCTCCATATTAAACTTACTTATGTCGGCTACCTTGCGCTAATTTATTAATTTCGATAGCTCTGTCAGTTCTATTCTGTCGGTAGGGTTAGACGCCTTCATACTTTGGCGTTTCTTCATCAGATCTTCCGTCACCTGAGATAGCTGTACGGTATCCTGTCGAACTATCCTACCGCCTATTTCTACTGCGCACTCTGTAATGATGTTTGTTAGATTATCGTTCATTGTATGAACATCAAGATAGTCTTTCTCAGTTAAAGCCAAATATCTCTTTTGCAGCGATATCCTGAATTCCTGTGTTTTCCCTCTCACCGCTAACTCGTTAATGGACTTCCTCTTCACTAGCTTCTTCCGTTCCCTCTTCAAGTCTAATTCGAGACCTTACCATTTTGCGGTCGCTACAGCGCACGTTTCCGAGGACAGCCACATCCTGAACGATGCGAGGTTGAGCGCATAGTATGAAGTCGACTTCATTTTTAGTCTCGCCATTAGGGCTCTTCCAGGCCCACTTCCTGTTACCTCCGTTGCGGAAGAAGGTATTCATGATGCGTAAATTATTTCTATCTGCGAATTCGACTAATAACCCTCCCCTGCTATTTCTAGAACCTATCCCATAGTCGCCTACCGCGTGGTCACCAGCCTGCTTCTTGCCCACCTTCGCATTGAAGTCGCCCATCAGTACAGTGCCCTGTGATGTTACTTTATTCATTGTCGATTCCACGTCTTCATAGAAACTTTCAACGGTGTGGTCATCATGGCTGTATGTAGGCGCGTAGACCTGCACCACTTTCAGCTTGTACCTCCTATTGAACCTAATTACAATAGCTGCTACCCTCTTGTTAACACTGTTACGTGGTCCAAGACGGGAACGACGCAAGAACGCCCCGGGCATAGCAGCTTACGTTTAGTGGAGCAGGAACGGAGAATGTCGCCGACAACTTTAGAGAGAAAGCAACGGCCGCGCTCGGTGAGAAGTTGGCGGGGTGCACCATGACGGAGGATGAGGTCGTACAGGAGAAAGTCGGCAACGGCAGTAGCAGTACTGGTTGGGAGGGCCGGCGTGATTGCGTAGTGAGTGGCATAATCGAAGGCAACGACAATCCATTTGTTTCCGGAGGTGGACTCAGGAAACGGACCCAAAAGATCCAAGCTAACACGATAGAAAAGTTCAGGGGGCTCATCAACAGGTTGGAGCATACCCGCTGAGAGAGTGGCAGGACTTTCCGGCGCTGGCACTGGTCGCAGGCACGAACATAGCGGCGTACGGACTGGTAGAGGCGGGGCCAAAAGAAGCGACGACGCACGCGGGCGTAAGTACGCAAGACATCCGGATGTCCAGCAGTGGAGAGGTCATGGAGCTCGTGAAGGACATCGGAGCGCAGGTGCTTTGGCACAACGAGGAGGTCGGGGCCGGCGGGTTCAGGCTTCTGCGGTATAGAGTGTCATGATGCAGCGCAAACCGGCGCAGAGCAGGGTCACGTGGGGAGGAGTTGAGGCGGTCAATAATAGAGCGGAGCACGATAACTCGCCGCTCCTCATTGCCAAAGTGAATAACAGCAAAGAGCGAGAAAAGGTCAGCGGTGCAGTCCCTGCCAGAAAGGTCAGAAGAGTCAACGGGATATCGGGAGAGGCAATCAGCATCGGTGTGTAGCCGACCGGACTTATAGACCACGGTGTAGTCGTAGTCTTGTAGGCGTAAAGCTCAGCGACCTAGCCGGCCAGTAGGATCTTTCAGTGAGGAGAGCCAGCAGAGCGCATGGTGGCCGGTGACAACTGTAAAAGGGCGGCAGTACAAATACGGACGAAATTTTCCAACGGCCCACACAAGGGCCAAGCACTCGCGTTCCTCACTCATGGCAGCGTCGACCTTGTGGCAAAGAGCCAAGATGTCCTAAATGTAGGCCACGTAGCTTTCTGTCGAAGATTGTGCTCGAGACGCGAGCTGTTTCTTGGCGGCGAGCTGGCGGTCGCCAGGCTTACCGAATACCGTCCTCAAATTCTCCTTAAAGGTGTCTCAGCTTGTGGGGTCTTCCTAGTGCGTCTCGTACCAAACCTGTGCCGTGCCATTGAGATAAAAGATGACATTGGCGAGCATTAACGTAAGGTCCCACCTGTTATAGATGCTGACGCGTTCGTAGAGGTTAAGCCAGTCTTCGACATCCGTGCCATCAGTGCCGGAAAAGGTAGTGCCGGGGTCGCGAGTAGGAGCCATGATCACGAAAGGTGCAGTAGTGGGGCTCTTGGCTCTCGGGTGGAGCCATGGTGGTAGACCCGGCCTAACGACCACTACGAAGCTGCGTGTTGTGCTCAGCTTAAAATCCGCACCTCCACCAAAGATGTTACGTGGTCCAAGACGGGAACGACGTAAGGACGCCCCGGACAGCAGGCAGGTCAAGAGCACAGGGCCCGCACAGAGCGCCCAAGCCCGGAGCACGCGCACCTCCGAGACACTTCGTTCACCTCGTCTTCACCAAGAATATCCGTTGCAATGCAAGAATATCGTGATTAATGAGGAATCCCACACCTAGTTCTCGTCTATCCGCTAATTCGCGATAGCACGGTATCTGCCCGTCCTTTAGTACGTATACCTCACATGTCCTCCTAACTTCACTAAGCCCTATGGCATCCCATTTAATTCCCGCTAGTTCCTCCAGCAGCGCTGCTAGGCTAGCCTCACTAGATAAAGTTCTAGCGTTAAACGTTGCCAGGTTCAGATTCCAATGGCAGCCTGTCCGGAGCCAGAAATTCTTAGCACCCTCCGCTGCGTCACAGGTCTGACCGCTGCCGTGCTCAATTGCTCCGCAGCCGCTGGAGACTGAGGGCCGAGGGTTAATTGGTTTGTTCGTAGAAGGTTTTGGCCAAGTACTACACCAGGTTGCCCAAATCCTGTTCTGGTGAGGTAGTGTGTTGTCGGTTCTTGTCACCAAGATCAGGCCGCACCCCAGACCTGGTTATGCAATTCCGTCGACACGCGGATTTTTTTTTTCAACCCGGTGGAGAATTGCGCGGGACCAAGACTTGAACCCCGGTCATCTTGCACGCGAGGCGGACGCTCTACCTCTACGCCTTCGCTGCGTAGGTGCACCATGTATAGATATTTCTTTGCAACTGTTCAGGCTGCCATTTTGCAGAGTTCCAAAATGATTACATCGGATAAATATAACGTTCCTCTATGTCCATGGAAGACTAACGACATCCCAGACATACTGAAAGAGAAAGAAAAATGGCATCACAAATGGAAACAGGTTAAAACTATTATTTTTAAGCCAGTTTAAGCGCTTTCGGAACCCGTCAGTATCTTTGCCGTGCACGCAAAAAGCAAACGAGAATATTATTCATCTCTCATTTCAAATGCTAACGGCAACACGAAAAAAATCTGGAACATTGTAAGAGGTGAAATAGGGCTTCGTTCAGAGCAGCGTATGTTACCTGGTTTAATTGATCAAGGTTTAGTTTGGTTTGGTTTAGGGGGTTTAGCGTCCCAAAGCAACTCAGGCTATGAGAAATGCGATAGTGCAGGGCTCCGGAAGTTTCGACCACCTGGGGTTCTTTCTAGAATTTCGCCTCCATCGAAATTCGACCGCCGCCGACGGTATCGAACCCGCGTTTTTCGGGCCAGCAGCCGAGCGCAGTAACCACTCAGCCACCGCGGCGGCTGAATTATAAATAGCAAAGGTCGTTCCAGTTTTTAAGGACGGAGATCGCTCTCATCCGTCAAGCTATAGACAAATATCAATTATCAGTGTTATCAATAAAGTTTTCGAGAAGATAATCAGTACACGTATAAACAAATTTCTATTCGAATACAATGTGCTTAGCCCCCACCAACACGGTTTCAGACCGCATAAATCTACGTCATCTGCGCTTCTCAACCTAATGCAAATGCTAAATACACCTGTCCATGAGAATAGAATTGCTATCGTTGTATATATTGATATAAAAAATGCCTCTGACACAGTCAACCACAAGATTTTACTCAACAAAGTTAGCAATTATGGATTCAGGGGTAAGTTCTTGAACTTCCTCAAAAGCTATCTTAGCGACCACAAGCAGCATACAGTCATTGAAAAATATACATCTACTTCACAAACCGTGTTAACTGGCGTGCCACAAGGATCGGTTCTTGGGCCTATGCCCATGCTCACTATACATAAATGATCTTCCTGCAATCCGTAAGTATTCCCAACCTTTAATGTATGCTGGCGATACCGCACTTGTATTCATAGGAGAGAATTTGGATGAAATACAGGATAAAATAAACGCAGAGCTAAATAATGTTTTTCCGTGCTTCTCGTCCAATAAATTAACCCTTAATCTCAGTAAGACTAACTATACAGTTTTTAATTCAAGAAAAAAGGAAATAAATACTTAGAAACTGCACATATCATTACGCGGCACAAAATTAGAACAAGTTGCCTCTTACATATATTTAGGTATTTTATTTGAATCAGACATGCACTGGAAACCAAACATTAAACACCTTTGTTCGCAGCTCGCATACGCTTGCTATGTTTAACTTAAAGCTCGTGAATGTTTCGCATACCCCATTATACGCCTTCTCTGC
The DNA here is from genome assembly GCF_052857255.1 of Amblyomma americanum. Classification (NCBI taxonomy): domain Eukaryota; kingdom Metazoa; phylum Arthropoda; class Arachnida; order Ixodida; family Ixodidae; genus Amblyomma; species Amblyomma americanum. Next base: position 123,668,182 of record NC_135506.1, on the reverse strand, counting down.
TTTTCCTTCTGTCATAGTCATCTCTCTTTCTGTATTCAGTCTTGGGGTGCCACTTTCACAACTTATCTCGAATCGAACCTGTAATCCGTCTGCAAAAACGTGTATTACGAATTATTACATTTTCAAGTCGCGGTAAAACCAGTAGATACCTGCATAATTCTGTCCATGTGCTGCCATTCAATGCATTGTACGTATTAAAAAGTGCACAAACTATACATAGAATTTTAGAGACTAATTATACTCCCCCATAGCTTTGTTTAAACTCCCATTACGAAATACAAGAGCTGCAACTAATCATAATTTTAACCTGCCTCCATCTCATTATATGGACGGGAAAAGGCTCATAAAATTTAACGGAGCCTTGATCTGAACTACGTCGACAACTGTTTCTGCATCATCCGACGACAGGATGCGGAAAAATTTCTACGGCACCTGAACTCATTTCAAGAGAGCGTTCAGTTTACGATGGAAGAAGAAAGCAATGGGCGCCTCCCTTTCCTCGACGTCCTCATCGAACGAACAGCAAACGGCATCACGACGAGCGTATACAGGAAGCCTACCCACACAGGGAAGTACCTGAATTTTCATTCCGCGCACCCAATAGGGCAGAAACGCTCCGTTGCCGCGGCGCTTTACAATCGTGCCTTCAAGCTTTGTTCAAGCCCATGCAAAAGAACTCGTGAAGTCCGCCGCATAAGAAAGGAGCTTTCAAAGAACGCATACCCGCGTCAAGTGCTACAATCACAAGAACGACACGCTGCGGCCCCTCAAGCCGAAGCAAAAGCAGCCAATAAGAAAAAACGTGCAGCCATCCCATATGCCCCTGGGGTCAGCGAGACGTTATGCCGGATACTGGCTGACTACGACATCCAAGTTGCCCATGTCTCATCCAGCAAGCTCAGAAACCATTTGGTACGAGCAAAGGACCCGCTTGAAAAGACCAGCTACCCTGGGGTAGTTTACAAAATTCCTTGCAAAGAATGCGGTGCAGCCTATATAGGCGAAACAGGGGACTTCAGGAGACGATTCAAAGAACACCAGCGTGACGTCAAAAACAAAAAAGTGACTTCTAACGCTCTCGCCGAACACCAGCAAAACACGGGCCACTTGATTGACTGGGATTCCACGCGCATACTTGAGAAAGAAAAATCATTATCTACTCGTCTGCTCAAGGAATCCCTTCACATACAAATGACAAGCCAAGCGATTAACAGGACGCAGGGCAATCTACCCGAGATATACATCCGCACGATACGCAGCGTTTTCCCTACATAAGCAGCAGCCCGTCTCGTTTTTCATCCCATTGTGAACAAGGCACCCGTAGTGGTGCCGAAACGTCAATTCTCTTACGGTTATTTTTTTCCTTTATGACTTTGGCGAGTGTTCGTTTAAAAGGATATGCTGAATTTCCCTCGCCAGACGGGTTTCCGTCGAACCCTCAACTATGTTGATCTGAAATTCTTTGCCAGTACGCATCAAGCAAGCCTATAACTTTAGTACTGCCCTAAAGGAATACCTTTTTGGAAACTATTGTGATGTTTAAATCAAATTGTGACTCAATATTATTGCGTTGCCTAAGATGTGTGCGTCAAGAATTACTTTTGCATTTGTTAATTACTTTCCTCCCCTGCTGTGTTAGATTTTGTATCATATGTCATTATTGGACCCTTTCCTAGCCAAGCGCTGTGGGCCCAGCAACTGTTTTGTATTTCTGAAAAAAAAAACAGAATAGAAAACCTTGATGATGAAAAAAATCCTAGTTATTGTCAGTCAGTCAGTCAGTTTTTATTTGCAGGAAAATCACATCATCATGCGGGTGGCAGAGAATAAAGGCATGGTTGCCTGACGAGGTCTCTGCCCCCGTAACAAAAGGTGCAACGTACAGCAGTACAGTCGAGAGCTGGTACAAAAAAAAAGAGAAGCATCGTTACAGATAGTACACGCATACATACAACATGGCTGTACTTAAGCACTATGGACAGTTTTTTTAATCACATTGAAGATTTGCTCAAATATCACAAAAACGCGTAAAAAGAAGTCCACAATTGAAAACAAAATTTACATTTATCATTGTTACTTAACAATCTCCACGGAAACAAAATTGCCCGCAGTTCACGTTTGAACCTTTTTCTGGGTAGGCAGAAATCTAAAATAGAAGCGGAGTTATCTAAAATGTCTATTACTTGGTATTCCAGATCTTGTTTTCCATAATTTGTTCTGACAACTATTCACTAAACCATACCCAAAGAAACTTTTGCACACTTACTTGTTCTAAGATATGTCCTCTGTACTGTAAGTTAATTATTTTTTTATGCTTATTGATTGGCTTAAATATCATGTACTTCGTTTTTACTGCATTCAACTGAAGTTTGTTGTATTGCAACCATGTGGATAAATCATTTAAATACAGATTGGCCGATTGCTCAATGTCATGCAGTGTTCTACCTGAAAAGAATAAACTAGTGTCGTCTGCAAACATGGTTATTGTGGGTGTTCTTTGTAGCTCCATTATGTAATTCACATAAAAAAAGGAAAAGTTACGGGCCTAATATCTAACCTTACGGGACACCTAGTTTAATGTCAAGTTGTTTTGAAGAAGTACAGTCTATTTTAACAAACTGACGCTGAAACGATAAGTAGCTCTCGATAAGGTCCGATGTGATGCCTCGAATCCCATAGCAATCTAATTTTATAGCTAAGATTTCGTGTTCAACGGAATCAAAAGCTTTGCATAGATCGAGAAATATTCCTAAGGTGAAGAGCTGATATTCAAAATTTCTGATTACTTGCTGCTTGACGGCAAGAAGAGCGTCCTGAGTTGTCTTATTTTTCTGAAAACCATACTGCGAGAGTGATATTATATGATACTTGGTTAGATATATTGACAGCCGGTTAATGATAGACAGTTCGTAAATCTTTGAAAACACCGGCAGCACTGAGATTGGTCGGTAATTCGTAATGCTGTCAGTTCTACCTCCTTTGTGTATTGGAATAACTTTGGCCAGCTTTAGTTTATCCGGGAAGAATCCAGTAGAAAACGTGAATCTAATGAGATAGGCCAGGACAGGGCTGATTATTGACACTCGCTTTACAGGTTCAATTTTATCATACCCACTTGCGACATTATTTTTTAAGTGTATTATAAGACCATTGATTTCTCTTTCAGTAACGGCTTCCAAAACGAATGAATTCACTCGACGAGAAGGCCAGTAGTTCCCACTTTGTTGAACAGACGGCTGAGGTACGACTGCATTAATGAAATACTCGTTAATTTCATCTGCTAGCGTCTTGCCTACTATGGAGTCATTGATTACTATTTGGTCAGCCTTAACCGGTGATGGGTTTCTGCCAGTAAGGTAATTTACCTGCATTCAAATCTTTGCCGGATCCGTTCTTATCCTGGCAAACATTGTTTCATAATATGCAAGTTTGGCTTTCTTCATATCAGCGTTTAATTTATTGCGATATTTTTTAAATTCTTTGAACAAGTCACCGTCTTTGGATTTTCTGAATTTGTGGAACATACTATTTTTCTTCCTAATGCGTTTTAGTAAGGCGGAGTCAATCCAGGGCTTTTTAATTTTCCGGCTGCATTTTTTATACTCCCTCAGAGGAAATGCATCATTGTAGCAACTAAGAAAGACCCGAAGAAAAACCTCGACGCAGAATTCGCTTCCTGCTGTAGGTACGGTATTTGACCAGTCAGCCCGCTCAAAGAATGAAAATAGCTTCAGGAGGAGTCATTGTTGTGCGGCAAAGAATATGGGCAGATGATCACTGATGTCGCATGATAATGCCCCTGCTTTATAATCTGACGCATTCAGGTTTGAAACACATATATCTATAGAAGTAGAACTTTGTGACGTAATTCGGGTTGGCATGGTAATATCATTTTCGAACCCATAAGAGGATACGAGATTATCAAGTCGCGCGCAGAAGAGTCGTCAGCCAACGTGTCGATATTTACATCTCCCAAGAGAAAGAACTGCTTATTAGTATTAATAGAACAGATTATTACATTTTCTAAATGCTGTAGGGAATGCCGTTTGTATCCAGTCGGTAGTCTGTACAGGTCAGCAATTAAAAACGTGCTCGTTTTCACCGTTAGCCACTCTATATACCTGTTCATAACTGAGCACTCATCAACAATATGATATGCGTACTTTCGTTGTAGATAAATAATCAGGCCACCACCTCTACAAGTTCTGTCTAATCGTATTTTAATCAGTAAAAATAGGGGAAGGCTCTTCTTTGCTTAACCATGTTTCTGTGAACATGAATGCATCAAAAATAACTTTCAGAGTCTTGCGAAATGTTCAGCTCATCTGTTTGTTCCTCATGCTACGGGTATTCAAGTCTAATAAGGAAAAACACGGGTATAAATAACGAAGATTTGATTTTAGTGTAGACGATTCGGTAATGAAAGAGGCCGAGTTGAGCATCATACTGCTTAAATGAAAAGCCCGGACCAACACAATGACGTCTAAGATTATTTGATGCGGGCGATATCATCTTTGTTTGCAATTCGAATGGCATCGGTCTGTTCATCTTTCCGTGCCAAAATTTTACCCGAGCTGACCCAGACGTATTTCCATCCGGCCTTTTTCTTTTCCGCCAGGGCAGCACCAAGAAGTTGCTTGTTCTGTCGTGTTAAGTGCTCATTCACTTAAATGGTAGTGGTGCCTCTGCCCGCAAATCCCACATCTTCAGATGACAGCTTTTTTTTTTTTTGATTTGGCAAGGAACATGTTGCGCTTGGTTCGCGATATGAACCGTACAATGATGTTCTTATCTTCTCCGCGGGCCGTGGGCACCCGATGACAAATGTCGATGTCAGTATCAGTTACAGATTCACCCACAAGTTCACCGATCTAAGTAAATAGAGAAACTAAATGTCAAGGACAAATCAGGTGGGAATCCAGGCAGACGACCGTTGTCTACTGCTTAATGCCGCAGGGGATGCATAGCAAGCTCGCAATAATGGAAATAGACGAAGAGGGGAAGTACAGCCTCGGAAGTGATCATAAGCGTATTTGTCTATAGTTGGGAGCCCTGGTCAAAAGAGAAATGCAGAGAAGTAAAAAAGACAGCGCAAAATTAAATGACGAACAAATAGCGCAAATAATGGCCGGCATAGAGGAAGCAATAAACATCCAATGGAAAATTGGGATTATAATCAGTTACAACTACTCATTAGTACAAAAATAAAAGAAATAACAGGGACAAACCGCTGGAAAGGAAAGGGTAAGCCACGAAGTTGGTGGAATAAGGAAATTAGGGAGGCTATTGAACAACGACGGTTGGTATCACGGGAACACAGAGAAGCAAACAAGGCGCAGTTATCTGTCGAGGAAATAGGCCAAAAATGGGAATCTTATCGACAAAAGAAACATAAAGCGCAGGCCCTCGTCCAGGCTAAAATGAAGCAGTCCTCTGATCGCTGGCTGGCTGAAGTTCGCGATGCAACTAAAGGGGGGTCAAGAAAGTGCTGGTACCATATAAGCTGGCTGGGTAAAGCGAATCAAATAAAGCTCCAACAGATTCACGGTCCCGAGGGAAAATGTTTAGAGGAAGCTGATGCTGTGAACTACATTGCATCAGTTATAGCTGAGTCATTTAAGAACGACGATACGGTAAGCTCCCCAAATGAGGAAGAAACACAGGACAGCACAATAGAAAACAGCTTAGAACTGACCAATCTTAACAGGAAAAAGGCAGAAGCAAATAATCCTAAATGCACATCCTCAGGGATAGACGAAATTCCAATCAAGCTTATCAATGAACTTGGACCAGGAGGCAAGGAAACGCTGATAAAAGCAATGGAGGCAATCATAAGAAATAAACAAATTCCGTACAGCTGGAAACAGAGTATAATGAATTTGATTTATGAGGGGAAAGGCGATAAAATGAACATAAAATCCTTCCAAACGATTGCGATAATCTCCGTTCTATACAGCCTGAAACATAGGGCACTGTGGGTGTACCACAGGTATGAAGTACTGAGAGGTATTTGGAAAGGAATAATCGTTCAGGGGCTTACTTTCGGCAATGAGGTTCTGTACTTAAGGACAGTTCAGTCGAGACTAGAAGTAAATCAGAGAGCTGTTGGAGAATTAGCACTGGGTGCCCACGGGAAAACCACAAACGAGGCAGTACACGGGGATATGGGCTGGACAACGTTCGAAGCATGGGATGCTCCGAGTAAAATACTATATGAAGAACGCCTGAGAAAATTGGACGATAACAGGTGGGCAGCTAAGGTATTTAAACACCTACACAGAAAAAGCGTTGACTCACAATGGCGCAAAAGAACTAGGAAGCTAACCAGTAAGTATGCCAGGACGAACAAAGAAAGTGCATTAAACGACAGGTTGAAAACGTCGAAGGCAAAAATTGGATTTACTAAATGAAAAAGACGCATAGTGTAGAACTATATCGATGCTGGAAAAAGAAGATCAGGAAGGAAGCGTTTTATGAAAACTCAAGAGGCAGTGCCCTACTCTTTGAAGCTATAGGTCAATGTGTCTTAGAGCGCGCAGCTACAAAAATTTAACGAAGATGACACATGTGCTGTGTGCGGTATATCTGTAGAAACAGTACAACACCCCGTACTCAAATGTGATGGTATTCATCCCAATGTCGATGCAGGCACAATCACTCTTCCTGAGTACCGAGGGTTTAAAAATAACAATGGTCATGTAAATAAATCTGCGGTAGAAATAAGCAAAAAGCGATTGAAAGATTGGTGGCTCAAAAGCGGAGAGGTGACATAAGGTTAGAAGTGTAGGAAGACGTATTTAAAGAAAATGTCGAGTTTTAGTAACAACTTACAACACAGTTAAACAAAAATAAAAGGGAAAAAGCTGAACATGGTGGCAACTGCCATAGCCCCGTTTCAAAGTAGAAACTCCGTCCGTCCGTCCGTCCGTCCGTCCGTCCGTCCGTCCGTCCGTCCGTCCGTCCGTCCGTCCGTCCGTCCGTCCGTCCGTCCATCCGTCCGTCCGTCCGTCCATCCATCCATCCATCCATCCATCCATCCATCCATCCATCCATCCATTGGCTCCACGCCTGTATCTGCGGCGGCGGGTGGCTTTTGCCTGGTTTCGCGCTGTAGCCCTCTGCATGGTTCATGGTGAGCGCAGCACCGAAATCAAAGAAAACAAAATGCAGATGCATAGGCTGCGTATCTTCAACGCAGTCCACATGTGCACAGATTCATCGCAGACTATGCTCGATGAAAACATTTAAAATTAGGATTCACTGTCCCATTCCTAAGAACTATGTCGAGCATTTGTGGTTTTAAATCCAGAAGGAAATACTCTGATCACTTTCTCTCGTATCTCTCATGGTCCGTGATTAAATGACATGTTAATGCTAAGGAGAAGAGAATGAAAACTCAGAAAACGAGTTTTGCGCTCACCCATAAAATTGTAATATATTGCGGAGAAAATTCTCTACAGCGCGTGAGCCGTAAATCCGATATTGCCGTAGCTGGTGGCTTGAGACGACAGTTTTAGAGTTGAAGGTCAGAGCAATGTACACTAACGTTGAACTGTCAAAAAAGGTGATTATTGGGAGATGTATATAGTACTTAATTACGCCGATATCGCCTTTCGCACGTCATGGATGTACTTATTTTCACCCTCATATACATCACTACTTCCTGAAACGAGAGGCCTGTATCGATAGCTCAAAAGAATGCTAACTGTTAATGTGACAGCAAGTGAAAGAAGCATTGTAATTCATTATTCTGTGCTTGAAGCCAATGGCACGCGGCCTTCACGCTTATGGTGTCAAACGAGAGGACAGCAGATATCTCTGGAATGGCTGTAGCCGCACGCAAGTCTCTCTTCATGTTCAAAATTGTTGTAAGCACATTAGGTGCCTAATGTTTCAAGTTCGCTGTCACCTTTAAATTTGGCAAGGCCGATAGCGACCGTCCTTCTGACCTTAGTTGAACAAGCACTTGTTTTATTGCTGCGCCGCCGAACTCCTTTCTGTTTTAGGAAAGTTCGCCCAATAAACAGTTTTCGAGTTCGACGCAAGCTTTCTTGTCGTCATTATGGCCTGACTAACGTTACCAGAACGTAACATAAGCAACCAGTACAAGCTGCATATGCTGCCGCAGACACTGACGCGTACTGAGTACTGCAATTTCAGAAATTACGTATGTCCAATGAGTTACTTCAGTTGCCATAAAGAGCGCTATATTTTTGTTAACGTATATTCAGGCTGCGGCGTGTCTTGAAGCTACCTGAAAATTTTTGGTTTAAATATCTTTGTAAAAGATCTCACATTATGCAGCTGGATGCCATGTGCCCTCTATTCTCTTAAGTTCAGGGACATTAATTAACATGTAAGCATCGCAAATGTTAATTTTTAGTTCCTTACATTGTAAGCTAAAACAGCTGGTATAACGGGCATTGCTGTGAGGTTTATTGGAGCTCCGTTAGGTTGCGGAAAACTTCTTTCTGGCACGCTACTTCGTTTCCTGAATGACGTGAGGGAAGCTCATGCTCTCGGGAGGTTTACTGAAAGCGATGGCGAGGCTGCAGAAACGCAGGTGAATAATGCAAAGCTGGTAGCCAGCGCCTCTCAGATAAGTCTGTTCGCTCGTGAAGGCCGATTTTATTGAGACAGAGAGCAGTTCCGAACTAATTTTTGCTTTACTCGGAGTTAGTCCATGTTTGCAGTTACTGTCAACTGACTTAATTTTTCCACTGTCATCGGGTGGGATGGGCGCTCCTGAGATGCCAGCAAACTTCAAACTGCCTTTCCAAGAGGACACCTTGAAGGTCGCGTGCGTGCAACGTGCTCTGCTCCTGCGGCCAGGGTTGGTTTCCGTCTATAGCGGTTCCTTTCGCAAATGAGATGATGCGTTTTCCTGGCGAACACCCTGAATTCTTGCTAATACCGTTGTGCAAAATTAAAGCAGCTGCACTTGAAACTTTAGGAGTTATATTTATGCTGCAGAACACTTTACTCTATGAAACTTGCCATCCAAGTGTTCCATGTCGCATATCATTCTACACACTCATTCGGACCTCTCGGAACACGAACTACAGAAGCTTGCTTTTTAGCCAAATATAAGGGTAGAACGTGTTGACATCTGTGCTCGAAGCATACATTCGACCATACACAGTGGGGCTAAAGGAGAGAGCGCGCAAACGTTAATCTGTTGTGTCAGATTTCTCCCATGGCAATGAGGCTGACTACGCTGTCCCTGCGTAAAGCTCAAGAGGCAAAATATAAAGGCTTGACGGTTACCGCTGGCGCGTTGTCCTTGCTCGTGAACGGCGGTCGCAGCAGTGGAGGGCAGAAACCGGCCTCATTGCGAACGCCGTAAGAAAAAAAGCGCGCGCTCCCCTCGAGACCGGCCGTAGGATAGGGTGGCCACAGCCGGCGCAGGACAGGGTTAATTGGAGAGATATGGGAGAAGCCTTTGTCCTGCAGTAGGCGTAGTCTGGCTGATGATGATGATGTCTTCATCAACTTCCATTCGAGCGGCGCGAGCATACACTGGCCACTGCATTAGAGCAGTACACCATCACCGCAGCACAACACCCCGCGCACTGAACTGCCAGTCGTTGTTGTTGCCTCAGAAGCGACGAAGCCTCTCGCGCTGGATTTGGGTATTGTCGTCTTCATCAACTTCCATTTGGGAGGTGCGAACAGATCAGCTTCGAAGAGGAAGAGTTGGGTTGTTGGTTTACGATCATGTTGGGGACAGTGCTAACACAGGACAGAGCGAGAACACTGGCGTTCTGAAATAAACGCCAGTTGCTAGTCAGCGCCTATGTCGTGTTCTCGCTTCGCCTTGTGTTAGCTCTGCTCCCAATATGACGAGATCAGCTTCGTTGGTCTCTGCACTAAAGTAGTAAATCATCGCCGCAGCCGGACACCCTGCGTGCATGCTTTCGCATTCACAGCACGTAAGTATAGTCTCAAGTGCCCTCTTAATTTTTTCATAACGCAGCTGAACTGGTTCCAGCTGAAAGCAGCTAGGACCCACTTTGAATTTTTTCACCTGGGAGCTGCCAGGACCATTGTGGCCAGTTTGTCTTACAGCGCTTCTGGAAATTAGTGCTTCACTTCTTTGATCTTCCTGCTAGCCGTCCTGGCTCATGAAAACCATGTCATGGTTCACTACTCAAAAATTGTTCACTTTGCTTTTACACAGTGGAGGCGAGGCATTTTTTAATGCGAAAGCATTATATGGCTCAGATCAAGGTCATTTTCCTCAAAACGTGTCCGCAGAAAACGGTACCACGTGACGTCGCGAGTCAACGTACCAAGCCGCGTGACAATGATTCAATTTGACGTCACACCAAGTCGCGTGATAACGATGTAATATGACGTCATACTGTCGCCAACAAACGGTTGACGTACAGATGACCGGTTTACTTAGCCGTGCTGGGACGTGGAAGACAGCGGGTAGCTCGAGAGATAAAGACGGCAAATCTATAGCCCCTAAAATGCCCAAGGCTTGCCAAGTGCCAGGTAATACAGTTCGGCCGCGGTACGACGCCAACAGCGGCGTTCGTACTGTGCAATTACTTCCCTCTGTGAAGGGCGTCGGCTCGGTGCTGTGGCAATGGGAAGCGGGAAGAGAAGGGACATTGCATGTGTCTGGAGTGTGGTGTAGGCACGCGTGAGGCTCTATCGGGCGTGGTACGAGTTCATCCGGGCGACGTGGACGACTTCGGAGGTCGGCCGTCTAGGAGAGCAAACTGTTCTTCGGGGAAGAACTTCGTAGTCGACCTCACTGAATCAATGAAGCACTTCGTAGAGGCCAAACTATCGGCGTAGAATCTTTTCGGAGCGCCCTCGCATGAGGATTGGGCTCCTCACCCAGACTTGGTCGCCGGGCTGGTAACATCTCTGTGGCGGAGGTTATTGCGGCGAGCGTCGTGGGCTTGCTGCGCTGTCGAGCGAATTGGCGGGCGGCATCGGCGCGAGTAACGAATTGGGCAGCACCCATAACAGAGGAGATAGTACTATAGTTGGAAGCAGCATTGCGTCCAGCATGGTTGTGGCTTCGCGGTTGTGGCTTCGCGACCATGCACTAAACGAAATGGAGTGAAGCGCGTCGTCTCTTGTACCGCAGTATTATATGCAAATGTGACGTAAAGGAGTATGGCGCTCCAGTTCCGGTGGTGCGCGTCGACATACATGGAAATCATGTCGGCGATCATCTTGCTGAGCCGTTCGGTGAGGCCGTTCGTTTGAGGGTGGTAAGCGGTTGTTTTGCGGTGACTTGTGCCGCTCAGGCGCATAATCTCCTCTGTAAGGGCCGAGGTGAACGCCGTTCCCTTGCCCCTGGGTGCAGCGTGGCGAAGCACAATGTCTTGAATGAAAAAGTTCGCAATTTAGTCAGCGGTACCACGGGGAAGAGCTTCAGTCTCACAGTACCGGCTGAGGAAGTCGATGGCGACCACAATGTAGCGGTTACCCTGTGACGACTCCGGAAATGGGCCGAGTAACTCCATGCCGACTTGGTGGAAGGGGACTTATGGCGGATCAATAGGCCGCACTAGTCCGGCTGACTTAGTCGGCGGCGTCTTGCGACGTTGGCACTCACGGCATGTTCTGACGTAAAGTTTCACAACTGGAGCAACACTGGGCCAGTAGTACTTTTGCCGTATCCGTGCCAAAGCTCGGCAGAACCACAAGTGACCAGAAGATGGGTCATCATGGCACACCTGCAGGACTTCGTCGCGAAGGGCCGCAGGCACGACGAATGGATACACAGCTTCCGTCGGGCTGTAGTTTTTCTTATACAGGATGCCGCCGTGTAAACAGAATGACAACAGCCCGCGCGAGAAGATTCGCGGCGTGGACTGAGTGCTTCTTTCAAGATACTCAATAGACGTTTTTATCCTACCGGAGACGTATACCGGTTTACCGGACGCCGGCTGCGCGTGCGCAGTGGCTCTCCCTCACCCCAACAATGCATCTGCGCATGCGCGAGAGGGGTCCGGTAAACCGGTATGTCTCCGGTAGTACGCCTCCGGTATGCTAAAAACGTCTAATGAGGGGCCGGAGTTCGCCGTCGTCTCTTTGGTGTTGAATGAGATTGGACGTGGAGATGGCGCCAAGAAAAACTTAATCATCGTCGGGGTCAGCTCGGAGGTCCTCGATAGAAGCACGAGACAGACAGTAAGCATAACTGTGCTTCCTACCGGACTTATAGACTTCTTCAAGGCGAATGCTCCAGTGTGCAAGCCGTCCCGAGGAATTTTTGAGGCTGCCTAGCCAACACAGCGAGTGGTGATCACTGACGACTCTAAAAGGGCAGCCATATAAATACGGGCGCAATTTGGTCACTGCCCGCACATTTTCCGGGCATGCTTTTTCAGTGGTGAATCAGTTCGCCTCGGCTCGTGACGAGGTGCGGCTCGCGTATGCAATTACGCGTTCGAGACCATCCTGCCACTGCACAAGGACCCCACCGAGGCCGATGTTGCTGGCGTCTGTGTGCAGTTCAGTGTCGGATGATTCCTCGAAGTGTCCACGTATAGGCGTACTTTGCAAGACGAGTTCGGAAGTCTTCGAATGCCTATTGTTGCTCCTGGTCTCAGAAAAACGGTTCGACATCTTTCGTGAGGCGAGTGAGTGGCTCAGCGATATGGGTGTTTTTCACAAAACGTCGATAAGACGCGCAGAGACCAAGAAAGCGGCGCTCACTTCGCTTATCGGTTGGCAAGGGAAAAGCAGCGACGGTGGCTGTCTTATCGGGTGTCAGGGCTCACTACCTTAGCGCTCACGATGTACCGAGAAACTTCAACTCTTGGAAAGCGAAGTGATACTTTTCGGGCTTGAGGGAAAGACCGGCGGAAAGAATTGTTTCGACCACAGCGCGCAGGCGCTCTTCGAACGTGGCGGAGAATATGACGTCATCCTGGTACACGAGGCTGCGAAATCGGTGGAGAAACAAATAACGAGAATTCCGCAAGATTTCGACAAAATAATCATGCGTCCCAGAGGTGGGATAGAGAAGCTACTTGTGCACGGAGGAGCGTTTCTGGCGAACGCCATCGCCGAAGCGGCCGCGGTCGGAGAAGGCAGCAGAGAGGACATAATCACCTTCAACAGGAAACAGCAGTCCATCATGATAGCCACCGGAGATGGAAATAGAAGAGAGAAATACGCGTCGCTAACAGAGCTGAAGATAGGCGACGTAGAGACAACGCTGAACGCGTACCTGACCCCGCCGGAAAACTGCGGGAAGGGAGTGATCTACGACGCCCCGGACTTCTGGACGGAGGAAGAAATTTTCGAAAGACTAGAGCAACACGGAGCCAAGAACCCACCCATACTGGGAGTGAGAAGATTAGGGAGAGAATCCAAGGCCGTCCTAATCCTGTTCGAAAGCAACAGGGTGCCATGGCACGTGTACCTATCCCCAACGCCGACGAGGTGCGTCCTCTACAAGAAAAGGTACGAAGTCTGCTACGCATGCGGACGACTGGGACACCGACAGGACGTCTGCCCGGACCCAGAAAACAAGAAGTGCAGAAGCTGCGGAGAAGAGAACCCAGCAGAAGGCCACAAATGCAAGACCAAATGCCAACTATGCGCAAAGGAACACCCACTAGGAGACCGAAGATGCAAGGAAATATACAGAACACCGTACGAGATCAAGAAGAAGATCTGGGAAAAAAGGCAGGAAGAAGAGACCCGCAGGAAGGACCAGAAGCCTACAGGAAGAACGGATCGCCGAGACGACAGCTTCCCCAGATTGGGGGAAGGCGAGGCAAGGACCCAGACGCCCCCAGGAAAACCGGGAGCCCCCAAAGGACAGGGAGGACTCGGGGAACAAAGAAGGACGAGATCCAGATCACGGTCCAGGGACCCGGAGAGATCGAGGCCCAGGGACCCAAAGGACCCCTGGGGAAAAGGACGCAGCGACCGGAGCAGAGAGCCGAGCAAGGCGCCGAAAACAGTAAGCTTTGCAGGAGGGGCCTCCCAGGCTAAAGATGATAACGACAGGGAGATAGAAAAACTTAACAGAGGGGCCTCTCAGGCTAAAGATGATAAAGACAGAGAGATAGAAAAACTTAAAAAACAGGTAGAGGAGCTACAGAGACTCCTGAAAAAGCACATAGAGGGGAGCGCAAAAGCAGCTCCACTAGAGATGAAACAAGCACAACAGCCCAAAACAGGTACAAAGCAGACCGGACCTCTTACGCAGAAACCCCAGGCGACAGGGCAGGTAACGGAGGAGGCGGAAGAAGCAAGGAGACCCCCACTCAAACGCAAAGGGGACGAGGAGGTAGATATATGGGAAACGCTCAGGAAAGAGAGCGAAGCGAATAGGCTAGCAATCTCCACCCTACAAGCCGAGATGAGGGCATTCATGATGCAGATAACGCAGGCAATAGGACAGCTGCAGTCTGAAGTCCAGGCTCAGAGAACAGAATTACAAAGCCAGAGAGCGGAGCTGATAGCCCACGCGGAGCAACATAAACGAACGGAGGAAGCAATAGCACGAATCCAACATGGATAGAAAGGCCAAAAACAAGACCCTCATTTGGCAGTGGAACTGCCGAGGCTTCCGAAGCAAGCGAGCGGTATTGCAACAATATATCGATACATTAGAGGAAAAGCCCCTGGCCATAGCCCTGCAAGAAACTGGTAAGCGGCTAAATCTACCAGGGTATCAAGCATTCCACAGTGATAGAGGGGAGAAATCTCACGTCACCACATACGTTAAAAGGAACATAGCAACAATTGAGCATGAGCTAAACACGGCAGAGGCAGAAGTCGTCCTAGTAGAAATGATAACGGGCAAAAAGAATGAACCAAGCCTGTTCCTACTAAACGTGTACTCGAGACCGAAGCAGCAAAAAGTCAGGTTCAGGGCAATATTTCGGAAAGCAATGAAAGTGGCAAACATTAGCCCACTGATCATAGTAGGGGACTTCAACGCCCATCACGAGGAGTGGGGATACAGTACGAGGGACACGAAGGGACGACACCTATGGGAGGACATACAGGAGTTAGGCTTAACCCTGCAAACAGATCCGGGGTGCCCAACTAGGAGAGGGAATAGCGTCATGGCGGACACCACACCTGACCTCACGCTAACCAAAAACGTTAGGGCAGCCACTTGGATGAACACAGGAACGGACCTAGGAAGTGACCACCTCATTATCGCCACGACGGTACGCACGGGCATCAAAGATAAAGCGGGTAGACTGCCCAAAATCACGGAATGGGACAAATTCAGGGCCCAAAGGGACCAGCAAAATTGGGGAACCATCCAAAACATAGAGGAATGGACAGAAACCCTTAAGAAGCACGTGTCGGAAGCGACCGTAACTTTGAAGGGGCAATATGATCTAGAACTAGCAGACAACAAACTGCTGCACATGTGGGAGGCCAAAAATGGACTCGAACGCAGATGGAAGAAGCAGAGATGGAATAGGAACCTCAGGAGAAGAATAGCAAGACTAAATCGGGACATATAAAAATATGCACGACAGTTGTGTGAGCAAAACTGGTGCAGCAGGTGCGACGAGATGGAAAGGGGTATGAGCTTAACAAAGACCTGGAACCTATTAAGGCACCTACTCGACCCTACCAACTCTAAAACGCAGGCGAGCATTAGTCTAGCCAAGACAAAGCACATCTATGAGGGGACGGACGAGGAGTTCGTTAAAGAAATTATACAAACATATATAGGGGACACGAAGAGGGTAGAACTCCCAGAGTACCAGGGTCCCCCGATGGAGCTTTTAGACGGCCCAATAACAGAAGCGGAGGTAAGGGCGGAAATAATTAAGCTAAAGTCAAAATCGGCCCCGGGCCCGGACGGCATCACCAACAAAACCCTGAGGAACCTAGATGATGGCTCGATAACAGCAATCACTGCATATATGCAGAAGGTGTGGGAAACCGGAAAGCTTCCCGCGCAATGGAAAGAGGCGAACATCATACTCATTCCAAAGCCGGGAAAAGCGCCGAAGCTCGAAAACTTAAGACCCATATCCCTCACATCTTGCGTAGGGAAGCTAATGGAACACGTAATTCAGACAAGGCTAACCAGATACATGGAAGACAACGAGCTCTGGCCAAGCGAGATGATTGGCTTCCGCCCGGGGCTGAGTACGCAAGACGTGATGCTGAGGCTGCCGCACGACATAATCGAATCCCAATCCAAAGATGCAAAAGTAATCCTAGGTCTCGACCTCAAAAAGGCGTTCGATAACGTCAAACACGAGGCTATACTAGAGGAACTACATAGTCTAGAGGTAGGTCCGAGAACATATAACTATGTCAAGGACTTCCTAACTGGGAGAACAGCGAGGATCAAATATCAGGACATAGAATCAGGGAACATAGAACTGGGCAGCAGGGGCACCCCCCAAGGGTCGGTCCTATCCCCACTCCTCTTCAACATAGCAATGAGAGGGTTACCTAAATTACTTCAAGGAATAGAGGGTCTAAAGTTCAGTATGTATGCAGACGACATCAATGTCTGGATGGACAAAGGAGACGACGGGCAAATAGAAAGGAAACTCCAGAAGGCAGCAGACACTGTGGTAGAGTATGCAGCACAAAGAGGACTGGCATGTTCACCAGAGAAATCTGAGCTTCTGGTATACAACCCAAAAAGAAACAGGCTCAAGCAGGGTGAGGACTTTAAAATCACTGTGGAAGGAAAACTGGTGCCTAAGGTAGATATGATCAGGATTCTGGGCCTATTCATACAAAGTAACGGCTACAATGATGAAACCCTAAAAAGATTGGACAAGTTTGCGACGCAAGTCACGGGCATTTTCAGAAGGATATCGCTTAGAGGTAGAGGCCTCAAAGAGAAGAGCCTAATGAAACTAGTACAGGCATATATAATAAGTAGGATCAGCTACGCGACCCCCTTCCTCAAGATAGGGGCAACAGAAAAAAGGCAGCTTGATGCCATAATCAAGAAAAGCTATAAGAAGGCGCTGGGCTTGCCAATAAGCACCTCAAACGAAAGGCTACTAAATATGGGGCTTCACAACAACTGGAGTGAGATAGCTGAAGCGGTAAGATCAGCGCAGCTAGATAGGCTCAGCAGGACGAGCACCGGCAGAGCTATACTAGAAGCGGTCGACAGGCAAACCGACAGGGGGATGCAAAAGAAACAAGACATTCCAAAATGTGCTAGGGAAAAGATCAGAGTAGACCCATTGCCCAAAAATATGCACCCAGAATTCAACAAGGAAAGAAGGGAAAAGAGGGCAGAAGCCATGGCCAGAGGACTGGACAGTCTAGATAAGAAAGCAGTGGCATACACAGATGCAGCAAGTGGGAAGCTAGGAGCAGCCGTGGCCTCAGTGGTCAACGGAAAGGGGGAACCTGAGATAGCAGCATCCATTCGAAGCCGCAACCCGGAAACGGCGGAAGAAGTCGCAATAGCGCTCGCATGCGTAGGAACGCAGGCTAAAATTATAGCTAGTGACAGCAAAACTGCAGTCTACAATTATGGCAGAGGGAGGATTGCCTTAGAAGCAGCACAAATTCTAAAACAGAAGGAAATTGGGAGGGACGTACGCATCGTGTGGGTACCAGCTCACGCATCCATCCCTGGAAACGAGGCGGCAAACACCCTGGCTCGAGACCTCTACTTCCGAGCCAGGGGAGAGCCGCCCGACTGCAAGGACCTGGATGAGAGACTGATCAGCTATGCAGAAATAATAGAGAGCTATAGAAGTCAAAGGAGGATTTTCCCTCCGCCGGACAAAACACTAGGGAATAAAGAAGCTACAACTTGGCGTAGACTACAAGCTGGGAACTTCATAAACCCGGTGTGGGCATCACACGTATTTAGGGAAAAGGAAATAGAGGAAAAATGCAAAAAATGTGAGAATAGGGGGACCCTAGATCACATCATTTGGGAATGTACACACTCCCCAGGGATTAAAGAAGGAATAAATAGCAAGGAAGCCTGGGAAACCCTTCTGCAAAGCGCGGACCCCGCCGTGCAGAAAAAAGTCATTCACCTGGCGCTGGAGGCCGCAAGAGACCAAGAACTCTATGCCTGCCTTTAGATGCGAGGCTCCCGGCCCCCACCCCTAGGCCTGCGTGCCAGAGATGGGGAGTAGGGGAGCCTCTTCTCTGGTGGAAATAAAGGTTTTTGGAATGGAATGGAGGCAGGATTTTCATTTCAGATCGGCAAGCACGGTGTCCATCATCCGCAGGGACGTCGCAGGAGCCGAGCACAGGCCGAAAGGTAGCCCCCGCAATTCGTACCAACCGTCTGGTGTAGTAAATGCGGTCTTTTCCGGTCGCATTCTTCAACCTCGATTTTTCAATAGCGACTGCGTAACTCTTGCGATGACACGTGGCGTAGCGCAGCCGGTCCAGAGAGTAGCCAATTCCTGGCAGAGGATAAAAGTCTTTTTTGGTGACTTTGTTTAGACGTCTGTATTGAACACAGAAACGAAGGGTTCCATCTTTCTTTGCCAGTACAACAGGCGACGCTCAAGGGCTCGCCGACAGCTGTATCACGTCGTCCGGGAGCATTTCTTGAACATGTAGACGAATGGAACCACGTTCCTGCGAAGAGATCCGATAAGGCGGCTGACATAACGGTCGCTGGCTTGCGTCAACTATAATGCGGTGCTTTGTGAGCGGAGTCTGCCTAACCTTGGAGGTCGAGGCAAAAGAGTCGCGGAAAGATTGGATAATGCTCTCCAGGCAGCGTTTCTGATTAGACGGCAGGTTCGGGTTCGCGTCGGTTTTTATGGGAGTGGTCGGTGCCTCCACTGATGCCGGGTTTTGAGACAACGCGTGCTGTTCCGCGCATTAGCTGAGTTCATCGAAATACGCAGTAGCTGTTTTGCCAGGCAAACACTGAGGTTCACAACCAAAATTAGTCACCATAAGTTCGGTTCGTCCATTGTTCAGTTAAATAATTTCGCGAGCGACACAAACTTGCTGACCCAGGAGCAGCGAAATGTTTGTTTCAACGATGCCACGAGTGCCGATGCTGCTGTCGCACTCTACCGCAACAAACGTGCTGGCTGTTGACGTGATCAATATGGGGTCGTCACAGACGCTTAACTCAGTCCTGTGTGGCTTGGCATCGCCGACAGGGCGTTGGGTGGAAAACGACACGATTAGCTCCTGAAGGTTGATGACGGCACCGTACTCCCGAAGGAAATCCAAACCGAGTATCAATCAGGTCCTTGGAGCACTCGGGTAACACAGCAAAGCAACCAGGGAAAGTAACAGCACGGATCTGTATTCGCGAAGTGCGGACGCCAATCGGCGTCACCGCATGACCACCGGCTTTGCGGAGCTGCGGTCCAGACTAAGGGGTCAGAACCTTTCTGAGGGCCGTGGCTAACCGCTTGGTCATTACAGAAAAATCAGCGCCGGTATCCACCAGTGCGGTAACGTCGTGGTTGTCGGCGGCTACCGGAATTTCGGCGCAAACCAGTCGGTCGCAGCGCGCCGTTGAGGACGTCGTCGGTCGGATCGTCGGGTGGAGGCTCTTGACTCGGTCCAGTAGCGGCGGCCCTACCCTTGGAGGACGCCGTCTTTAGTTTTTACGATGTGGGGACGTATCTGAAACGGCCAGAGGACGACGGGCGGCTGGGCGAAGGGAACCGCCTTGGTGATGGCGATCGGGTCTGGCGTCGCTGCGAGGGCTGCACGTTATCGGCCACGTCTATGAGGCTGGCAAAAGTGCATGAATGTCACGTGTTTGATCGATATTGAAGTATATAAGTTGTGTTTTGAACCACTAGCGCACTTTTATCACACGAGGAAGACAGAAAAGTGTTTTGAACCACTAGCGCACTTTTATCACACGAGGAAGACAGAAAAGACAACCTGAATGTTGGAAGTCAAATGAAACCTGCGGCGCAACAGACGGCCAGCTGAGTTTCGGTATGTTTTGGGGTGCGGCGCGGTTATGCGTTCTGCGTGCCCCCATGGTTTCGTTAGACGCCTCGATTTAAAGGGCGGAGCAGCAGAGGACCTCCAAGTGCTCCTCGGACGAAGTTCGTGCAACGACATGAAACTGCGACACAGAAAGAAGAGCTGCTGATAGTCAACGTTCAAAGCGCCTCCACATTAGAAAACGCACCGCTCGGCGTGTTCGCATCGTCACCGTACCAAGACGCTCGGCTGCATAACCAGCCCTTTGAGGACTATTATTACAGAATTTAAATATGCCCGCACGTACCAGTCGCTACACATAAGTCGTGCACGTGACGTTGGCTCGGCGCTGAGAGCAACGCTGCTGACTCCTCAGCGCTAGGACTTTCTTGCCAGACCCGCCGCCTAAGCCCTCAAAAGCATCGCACGCTGTGTGGGGTTCAGGTCGCTGAACGCAGTTATTTGCGAGAACGGGATCCATGTAACCTTGGTGCAAGCGTAAACGAAGCGACGACGGCTGATAGAGGCCTTCAACATCCGGCCGGCAATAGTTTTCATTCTGGCTGCTGCTAGGCGGGAGCGAAGCGCTCGCTACCAGCAATCACGGAATCCTCGTTTCCGCTGCCGTTTTCGCATTTTGTCAGCAGAAAATCCCGAGTTTGAATCATAGCAGCGGGAAACAGAATCCAAATCCCTTAGGAATAAATGAGCCCTTCGCTGTCGAACAAGCGGCAACAAAGCCACAAAATTCTGAACTATGGGATGTTACCAAAAAAAATTGATAGCGTTGTCCTCAGTGTCCCTTTAAGCGCGAGCCATTCCAAGATCGCCTTCAGAGTGCTGGTGAAATTTCTCCCGTGCCTTCACTTCCGCCACCAATCAGATAACCTCCGCTTGGTTAGTTATATCCGTTTAAGGTGCACTGGCACAATGCTTTGAATTGCTGAGTGACCCCCTCTAACACAACCATAGTGTTCAGCCGTTTTCTCTTCTCCACATGCAACGCATAACGTGTCCATCTTAGGTACTTTACTCGGAAACTTCTTAGTTCGCAATACTCCCGTCCTGGGTTTTAACAACAAAGAGCTCCGTCTAAAATTATCGTAGACATTTTCTTTTCAAATTTTCTACAACGTTTTGTGTTACATATGCCAATTTTACCTGCATTCCAGTTTTCCACGGACCCCTCTCAGTGTCTGTAACCATTTTCTTAACCGATAATTCCAAGTGTGCCCCCTCTCCTCTCAAGAGTCTGAAGACTTGCGGTTCATGACGTCAGTTGAGCGCACACGCAACGTGTCGTACATTACCTGCAATCACTGATGTGTACGGCAGCTTTCATCCGAGAGGATTCTGCCGTGAAGGGCATCTCAGAGGCTGCAGCAAGAACAGCTGACTGCTTCTGCTCAGACACTGCCCGGCCCCTTCTCGTTCTGCATCCGGCGACAGCAAGTTTGATGTGTGCCACGCTTGGCCAGCACCACGAAGAAAGCTGAGCCGACATGAGAGCGCCGAAATCCGCTTAAGACATGGCAGCAACGTGCTCTCCTCCCCCGCTTCTTTCGTCTACGCGCCTCTGAAGCGCGTTTTCTACTTTTTCCACCTTCCACACACGCACGCTTAGGGTCACTGGAAATCCGGGATTGAGCGGGAATGCGGCTGCCGGTGCATACCGTTCTCAACACCTTTATGGCTTCCTGTGTGTCTGCCTTCACGTCCTTATCATTCGCGATAACTTCGAACCCTTAGCAGCTACCGTAGCCAACTTCGACGATATCCTGAACACTTGGGTGAAGCAGGAAATAAATTTAATTTCGTTTGTAACTCGCTAAACCTGTACCTTTATGAGGGTTCTAGAGCACTACCCAGAGGACTGCTCTGCGCGCGTCAGCTGCACAAGCTGGTATTCGCTGCTGTGACAACACTGGACTGCAGCAGCCACGTGCCTCCAATTTCCGGCGGCCCGAAGGACAAGAGTGCGGCACTGTGAAAGCTTTTTCAATGACCACACACGAATAGGTCGTTGCGCCAGCTGTCTAGACGGGAGCCCCCTACCAGGGCCTCCGATCGCGCCGCCACCTATCAGATGTGCTACGAAGATCCACCCCAATGAAGCATTATTTGGGTGCCCTTAGCGGAGTAGGCTCTCCTGTTTCTATTACAGACACCATGGGAAGACATTAGAAAGAGAAGCCACCCTCTGCGAAGGGAACACTGTTGGGAAAAGCCTCATGAGAGGGCAGCATAAATTAAATGCACGCGAGTTGTGATCGTAATCTTTTTAATGCGCAGGTTCAAGAGAGCGGTGCACTTTCCATTCAGTCGCGGCTCCTGTGATGAATCAGGCCAGGTCCTTGAGAGCAGCGTTACCATAAACTCAGGCCCGGAGAAATCTTTTCTGCCTTTTTATTCGTTTTCAGGCATCGCAGTCCAATAGCTCCAACAGCTGCATCAGGACGCCAACCTTGCGCTTCTGTGTCGAGCACTCTTCCCGCAAATCCCGGACGACGCTTTCAAGCTGCTGCACACGATCCTTCAGTTTTTTGTTCTCCTCCTTTGCGCTGCAGAGTTCTTTCTTTATGCGCTCCACATCCTGTAGATCCTCCGAATGCGAGTCCGCATCCTTCAGAGCCTCCGAATGCGTCTCCAGAGGAAAAACGAGCGTGAGCATTTTTCTCAGAAAGTCCTCCCTACGCTTGCCTCTGAACTTTTTGTACATAAATCTCGCGGTTGCGCAGCGGGCGCTTAGACGCTTTTCTAAATCTGGACATGACTGAGCGTGGACGCCTCCACTGGTCGTGCGCGAGAGACAGATGTCAACCCACGTTTTATCGGACATGTACTTCTCCCTCCCCATGTCGACGGCAACGCTATTGGGCAGCTCCAGCACGATTTTATCCTGAAGGGCAACGAAACGGACTTCGTTTTCCGCGCCAGACATAATTTGCAGGGTGGTCCGGAGCTAGCAAAACAACCAGAACAGAAATTTGACCCTCCTTCCGCTCGCCACTGTAACACAAGATCACGCAGACAGTTTTCCAACAAATCTGGTTCCTACGACAAGCAGAACACAGCCAGGTCCGTTCTGAGCGACGAGATGGCGCGAAACCTTTCAGGGATGTCGTTGTTCAAGAAGCCACTGCAACACAATCTTTCCACAATCTCTCAGGTTGCTTTTATCCTTGAGTGGGGGAGAAGGCGAAGATGTCGGTGCCAACTGCAGTTCTCGGCAGCGCCAGAGAACAGGGCAGCTGCTGGTCAACCACAAACACAGGCAGGGAGAGACGACGCAGTCCGCTTCACCGCAGCATTTGCTCTGAAAAGATGAGAACGCCCAAATGTTAGGAATTTGACAACGCTCCCAATGACATAAAACAAAAATTAACAGAACAGCATCCGGCACACGACGAGTCGCTTCGGAGGCGATTCGTCCCACCATGGGCAGTTATTTCAGGTGGAGGCGAACAGTACCCGTACTGGACGCACAGAAGCGGTCAGCCGTACAAGCATGACATTCTTTAAAAAGAAATTCTTTTCTCTCTTAGTACCACTTTATTTAAGTTAGTAATAGCTGGTTTGGTTTATGGATTGGCTTATGGGAGTTTAACGTCCCAAAGCGACTCAGGCTATGAGGGACGCCGCAGTGTAGGGCTCCGGAAATTTCGACCACCCGGGGCTCTTTAACGTGCACTGACATCGCACAGTACACGGGCCTCTAGAATTTCGCCTCCATCGAAATTCGACCGCCGCGGCCGGGATCGAACCCGCGTCTTTCGGGCCATGCAGCCGAGCGCCATAACCACTCAGCCACCGCGGCGGCTAAGTTGGTGATAGCGAGCTTCGCAAGCCATACTTGACGGAAAGATTTCCGAAGAACAGAAATAAGTCAACGCGAGAAATCCCTGAACATGAGGAGATTGTATGGTTAACGGAGGCAAAAATAAGCAGCCCTTCTTTGGCAATGTAAGCAAATGTGCTAGTTTTTACCTGGAAAAGTGTGACCACGCTGCGTCGTGTCTAGAAGCTTTATATTCCTGTTACACAGCCAGTCTCAACTGTGGCTCAGCTTTCCAACTCGCGTTGAACTCAACAGCAGCGGGCTGCCGTAACACAGCACATTTCGTTAAAGGGGCCATGAAATCCTATACACAGGCGCTCGGATACTGATCCGGAGCACCCGGATTCGAACCCGACCGCGGCAGCCGCATTTCGATGGAGGCGAAACGCAAAGACGCTCGTGCGATGCCAGTGCACGTTAAAGATCCCCAGGTGGCCGAAATTATTCCGGAGTCCTCCACTACGGCACTTCTTTCAGTCCCTTCTTTATCCCTTCCCTTACGCGCGGTTCAGGTGTCCGCCGAGATGTGGGACAGATACTGCGCCGTTTCCTTTCCCTAAAGACCAACAACCAATCTGACAAGAAAAGCACACGACCGATCGGTATTTCAGCGCTCGTCATCCCCCCGAAAAAGTTTTAAGCTAGCTTCATTAGACCCACCGCGGTGGCTCAGTGGTTAGAGCGCTGGGCTACTGATCTGGAGTACCCGGGTTCGAACCCGACCGCGGCGGCCGCGTTTCAATGTAGGCGAAACGTTAAGGTGCCCGTGTGCTGTGCGATGTCAGTGCACGTTAAAGATCCCCAGGCGGACGAAATTATTCCGGAGCTCTCCCCTACGGCACCACTTTCTTCCTTTTTTCTTTCACTCCCTCCTTTATCCCTTCCCTTACGGCACGGTTCAGGTGTCCAACGCTATACATGCAAGACAGACACTGCGACATTTGAATTGAATTGAATTGAAAATTTATTTCTCCACACACATTACAGTGGAAAAAGGGGACACTGGGCAAAAAGCTGCATAATGCAGCTTGAAGTAGCACCCAGTGCCCCATGAATACGACAGCAGTCTGTTTCGCAAACATCAGGCTGAAGTTGAGCTGAATATATCCATCAAAACAAACAAAGAAAAAGGACAACAATAGTGTAACCCTGACCGCGTACACAACAGAGATGCACATAAACAATAGGAACAATAGACAATATAATACACCAAACCTATTTACATTGATGCCAAAATAATTCGAAAATGCACATGATAGATAATAACTGTTTCTTTGAGATGTCTTCTATACAAACATTATTTTCTGCCAATGTGTTGAGGTAATTTCCTAGGTTATAGGATAAGGACTGTTTACGGTATAAAGTACGGCAAAAGGGTAGAAGCCAAGATAAAAGACATCGGGTATTGTACACTGGTGTGTACTGATGTAGATTAAAAGCTGCAAGGAACAGTTGATTGTTTGTTTTAACTGCATTTTTTTATGCACATAACAATATGAACGGGTGCAATATATCAACAGACAAAATACCATATTGTTTAAAGTAAGGAAACGCATGGGAATGCCATGGTACATTTGCAATCAATCTGACAGCACGCTTCTGTGCAACTAAGATCTTGTGTTTGTTATGTTTTGTTGTGGTACCCCAGACACTTATACAGTAGGTAATGATTGGAAGTAAGTATGCATTATATATAAGAATCTTTATCTTTGTTGGAAGTGTGTATCTATGTCGACACAGGGCACCATTGACTCGGTTCATTTTCTTGTGGATAGTGTTTATATGTTTGTCCCAACTCAGGGTTTCCGTGAGCACCACACCAAGGCATTTTATAGTGTCTACAATTTCAATTCTAGTGTCACCCAGCATGAGGTCAAAACTCATTGAGATAGGCTTGTTCTTTGGACGGAAGATAATGGCATTAGTTTTCTTAGCATTTACTCTTAAGCAATTCTTTCTCGACCATTCGCACAAATATTCTAAAAATTGGTTTCCATACAGTAATAGATTTCTTTCATTATCACTGGGCAAAAGCATTGTGAGATCATCGGCGTAATATTAGTCACAGGTAAGGGCATGTAAAATATATCATTAATATAGATATTGAAGAGTAAGGGGCCTAAAATGCTGCCCTATGGGACTCCAGAAAAAAATAGGTTTTAATGTTGACGATGTGCGGTCATTGACAACCATTTGCATGCGGTTTTCTAGGTAGGATTCCATTAAGGATAAACCTGTTCCTCTGATTCCATAATGGAGTAGCTTATGCAGTAGTAGACGATGGTGGACTCAGTCAAACGCCTTTGTAAAATCAATATAAATTCCAAGAACGATTTTTCGGTCCTCAAAAGAATCTATGATCAGTTCCTTTTGTTTATTAAGCACGATCTCTGTTGACCTCCCTTGCCTGAATCCGTATTGACAGTCAGAAAGCACGGAGTGTTTTCCTAAAAATTTGGTTATTCTGGTATAAATAATTTTTTCTAGGCCCTTGGATAGTACAGGAAGAACTGAAATGGGTCTATAATTGGACAGTTCTGTTTTCGCACCACCCTTATATATAGGCACAACCTTAGCGATTTTCAATTGGTCTGGAAAAGTTCCGGTGGAAAGAGCAAGATTGTAAATGCCTACCAGTACCGGTGCGAGTAAGTTAATCACATACTTGAAAGGCCTGATTTGAAAGCCGTCTTTGTCCTCTGCTTTACTAGTTTTTAGGTTTGTGAATACCGTTATTATTTCGTGCTCTGTTACAGGCTCAAAAAACATCGACTCAGGAACACTTGGCGTTTGATAATCATACCCTGTGGCACCAGTAAAAGGACCGCAAAGGTCCTTTGTGAAATTAACAAAAAAACTGTTTAGTTCATTTGAAAGCTCTTCGCCCTTAATAAGTTTACCATCCCTTATGATACTATCAATTGCAGTCTTTGTATTAAAATTCAAAATTTTATTCAGATGATCCCACGGTTTAAAAGTTTCGCTTGGCGATCTAGAAAACTTTTCTAGCTTCATTAGCACCGACGAAGATATCGGCGATTAAAAAGGATGCGCCCACTCGCCCCCCTAGACTCATACACGCATGCGAGCCACAGAAAAAAGGGCAGGTCGAGATTGCACCCCTCCGCGCCCCATCCTGCTCTTGTCAACTGGGAACACCCAATAAGAAGGCTCCCACAGACTGCTCACTGACGTCATTCGGGTACGCGGTGTGCGCTGAGATGTCGAGCAGCGATTTTTAAAATTTGTAATTTATAGGGTCCATGCGAGGTTTTAAAATTGACTCGAATGCTCACAATTAAGGACCCTCTCCACAGATATGTTGCACTAGAGCATGGCTGGCCAGATAGGCACATACAAAGAATCATAAAGAAGGAATCTATTTAGTGAACAGCAGCAATGTAAAGTGAACTAGAAGTGAGAGTTTTTTCATTCTTCCAAGAGCATCATTCCTCGAATTCTCCACAGGCTGGCGCCAAATGGCAACAGTTGCCTGCATCGCGCACCTCTTCTATAACATTAGGGAAGCTGTCTTTAGAAGCAGAAAAAGAAAGGGGGGGCTGTAATAATGATGACACAGTCGCGAGCCGCACTTGAACCCGCGAGAAGCTGCGAGCCGCAGTTTGGCCACCCTCGCACTAGGGTATCGAAAATTGAAAATTGGTTTCTGAGGAAAGGAAATGGTGCAGTAACTGTCTCACTGTCATAGACAATAAGGAGGCCAAAATAAAATTATGAAGGAAAGAGGGTGAAGAATACGAGGTGGATTAACCGAAGAATAAAGAAGATGAAGAAGCATTCGGTAAGGTGGAGAGAGATGATTGGTGGAGAAGAGAAGACGACCACAAGGCTTACATGTACTAACGCGAAGGCTATAAAAGGGCGAGTGAGAGCGAGGCACAGGAGTGGGGGGGGGGCAGCAGAGAAGCGGAGGCTCAGGAGAGTCAGGGACGCATCGGCTGGAAGAGAGCGACGCGGCTACTGCTCCGGTGAGCTCGCGTTCTACGGCTTCGCATCGTGGACTTGCCGCCGCGCCCGAGCCCGTTCCAGGGAGTCAACGAAGGACGCTACCACTTGCTACGGCCAGGGGTGTCTCCAGCGATGTTGACACCCATCTGGGTGGTGCCCCCAACGCCAACAACACCGGCATCACCTCCACAGGCTCATGGACCGGGAGTTTGTACGACGCAGCCAGCAACGCCGCCTCGACGCCGGCTACTGGATCAATACAACACCGCAGCCGCACCGAACCAACCGTAAGCACGAACGCCGACCACTAATAGTAGAATGCTAGTAGACGCTGGTAGAAGTGTGCCCGGGTCGTGTGTATTTATAGTCTTTGTGTTAGTTTTGTGTTCTAGTGTGTGTGTGTCACGTAGGGGGCTTTAAATGTGCGTCTGTGTGTGTACACCTGTCGCCTAGTCCATTCTTTCGGTCCGAGTGTTCTCCGGAGAGATCCGTGACACTCACATATCTCGGTGGACACCCGAACCGCGCCGTAAGAGAAGGGATAAAGAAGGGAGTGAGAGCGAACTCTGCGGCGCCTGCAGAAAGGGACTCTTTCGTGTCTTGCCATAGCGAAACACTTTGATCCCAACAAGATTAGCGTTGCCTGCACTGTGGAGAGACCTGCGATATCTTTCACATGGTGTCGGTATGTACTGAAAGTCCTCACCTTCCCCCTTTCCCCACCTCTACACGAGAGGCACGGAAGACTGCCTTCCACAACTGCTTCACACTGGAGTCCCAAATGGCTCTGGTAAAGCGGGCGCGAGACGGGGCTTCGATCCTCGTGCGGTGTCCCGGACTAAGGATACCGACCATCTTATGACTCACAAACTCCCTTTTTTGAGCATTAAAATTTTTTTCACCGCCACCACCGGAATAATTTCGACCACCTGGGGATCTTTAACGAGCATTGACATCGCACAGCACACGGGCGCCTTTTGCGCTTCGATGGAGGCGCTCAACCTGGCATTGTACAGGATGTGTTGTGTTTTATGGCACATAGGCAACTAAGGCCATCATGCGCCAAGCACAACGTACAGGAGAAGTCTTTTGCTGAATTTTATAGAAATATGAAAAACATCCTTGGTGTAGAGGGCCTCAAATGATAGTGCTATGTAGTGAACAGATAGGGAAGTTTTTTAGAAATAGGTACTACAAGAAGCTTTCAAGAGGGTTGGGTAACCTCAGCAGCTATCCTTGGCGTACAGGATGTGGACGTCCTCAGAAACGTGCTCTGCAGCGACCACGAAATGGTAAGGTCTCCAATTAGCTTAGACTTGAATAGGGAATGGAAGAAGCTGGCGAAGAGGAAGTCCATTAACGAGTCAGCGATAAGAAGGAAAATAGAGGAATTCATGATATTGCTGCATGACAAAAATTCAGCCTTAGCTGGGGAAGACGATAGTGATATTCATACAATGAACGATAATCTGACAGCTATCATTACGGAGTGCGCAGAAGTAGGCGGTAGGACGGTTCGACAGGATACCGGCAAGCTATCTCAGGAGACGAAAGATCTGATTAAGAAACACCAAACCGTGAGGGCGTCTAACCCTAAAGACAGAACTAGCAGAGATCGTGAAGTAAATAAATGAGCTCAAGGTAGCTGACATAAGGAAGTTCAATATGGAGAGATTTCAGTATTCTCTAAAGAATGGAGGTAGCCTGAAAGAGGCGAAGAGGAAACTAGGCATAGGTAAAAACCTGAGTCACTGAGGAGATAAACTTCAAATATTGATCAGTGTGTTGGACACACAGAGCAGTATACGGTGGGTCTAAAAATTAACATGCAGACAACGAAAGTAATATTCAACAGTCTAGCATGGGAACAGCAGTGCACAATTGGCAATGAAATGCTGGAAGTGGCAAAGGAATACGTCTACTTAGGGCAGGTAGTAACACCTGATCTCGATCACGAAAGGGAAATAACTAAAAGGATAAGAATGGAGTGGAGTGCATATGGCAGGTTCTCTCAGATCATGAATGGCAGGTTACTAATATCCCTAAAGTGAAAAGTGTACAACAGCTGTATCTTACCGGTACTCACCTACGGTGCAGGACCATGGAGGCTAACGAAAAGGGTTCAGCTCAAGTTAAGGACAACACAGCAAGCCATGGAAAGAAAAATGTTAGGTGTAACATTAAGAGACCGGAAGCCGACAGAGTGGGGTGAGGAAACTAAAGCGTGTTAGTGACATCCTAGTCGAAACCAAGAGGAAGAAATGGGCTTGGGCAGGGCATGTACTGCGAAGGCAAGATAATCGCTGCTCCTTAAGTGTAACGGAGTGGATTCCAAGAGAAGGCAAGCATAGCAGCGGGCGGCAGAATCTTAGGTGGGCGGATGAGATTAGGTAGTTTGCAGGCATAGGGTGGGCACAGCTGGCAAAGGACAGGGTTAATTGGAGAGACATGGGAGAGGCCCTTGCCCTGCAGTGGGTGTAGTCAGGCTGATGATGATGATGATGAAAAACCAGATGCATGCATTAAGAGACAAGCAGAGCAATGTCATTAGCAATATGGATAAGACAGTTAAAGTAGCCTAAGAGTTCTACACAAATCTATAGAGTAGCCAATGTAATCAGGGCGTTAATGAGAGAGACAGTAGTGCACAATATGTTTGGTTTTTTGGTTCGGTTTATGGGAGTTAAACGTCCCAAAGCGACTCAGGCTGTGAGAGACGCCGTAGTGAAGGGCTCTGGAAATTTCGAGCACCTGGGGTTCTTTAACGTGCACTGACATCACAGAGCACACGGGCCTCTAGAATTTCGCCTCCATCGAAATTCAACCGCCGCAGCCGGGATCGAACCCGCGTCTTTCGGGCCAGCAGCCGAGCGCCATAACCACTCAGCCACCGAGGCGGGACAACAATATGTCATCCCGCCAGTAATTAAAGAGGAATTAAAGAAAGCCTTAGCAGCAATAAAAAGGGGAAAAGCAGCTGGTCAGGATCAGGTAACAGGAGATCTATTGAAGGAAGGAGGGGAAATTGTGCTAGAAAAACTAGACACCTTGTATACGCAATGCCTTATGACCTCGAATGGACCAGAAGCTACCAAAAACGCAAACATTAGTTTAATTCATAAGAAAGGAGACACCAAGCAATTGAAAAATTACAGACCGATCAGCATACTGTCCGTTTCCTACAAGGTATTTACTAAGGTAATAGCTAACAGACTCAGAGCAACCTTAGACTTTAATCAACCAAATGATCAGGCAGGCTTTCATAAAGGATATTCCACAACAGACCATATTGGCACTACCAATCACGTGATATAGAAATGCTCAGAAATTCACAACGCCTATATATAGCCTTCATTGACCACACGAAAACATTCGACTCAGTGGAAACCTAAGCAGTCGCAGAGGCATTGCGGAATCAGGCTGTGCAAGAACCTGACATCAAAATATACAGGAACTGCAAAGCTACCACAGTCCTACATAAAGTCAGCAATAAATTCCAATAAGGAAAGGCGTCAGGCAAGGAGACACGATTTCGCCAATGCTATTCACCGCCCGTTTACAGGAGGTATTCAGCGGCCTAAATTGGGAGTAGTTTGGGATAAGAGTTCATGGAGAATACCGAAATAATCTGCGATTCGCCCATGATACTGCCTTGCTGAGTCACTCAGGAGATGAACTACAAAGCATGATCAATGATTTAGACAGGCAGAGCAGAATGGTGGGTTTAAAAATTAACATACTCCAAACCAAAGTAATGTTCAACAGTCTAGCAACGGAACAGCAGTTCATACTTGGAAGCGAGGTGCTGGAAGTGGTGAAGGACTACTTAGGGCAGGTAGTGACAACTGATCCGGATAATGAGAGGGGAATAACTAGAAAGATAAGAATGCGATGGAGTGCATATGGCAGGTTCTCTCAGATCATGAATGGCAGTTTACCAATATCCCTCAAGAGAGAAGTGTACAACAGCTGTATCTTACCGGTACTCCCCTATAAGCCAGGAACGTGTAGGCTAACGAAAAGGGTTCAGCTTAAGTTAACAGCGCAGCGAGCCATTGAAACAAAAATGCTAGGTGTAACGTTAAAAGGCCGGAAGCAGGCGGAGTGAGTCAGGGAACAAACGTGGGTTAATGACATCCTAGTCGAAATCAAGAGAAGAAATGGGCTTGGGTAGGGCATGTACTGCGAAGGCAAGATAACCACTGGTCCTTAAGGGTTACGGAGTGGATTCCAAGACGAGGCAAGTGTAACAGGGGGTGGCAGAAGGTTAGGTAGGTGGACGAGATTAAGAAGTTTACAGGCACAGGGTGGGCGCAGCTGGCAAAGGACAGGATTAATTGGAGAGACATGGGAGACGCCTTTGCCCTGCAGTAGGCGTAGTCAGGTTGATGATGATATCGCACAATACACATACCTCTGTAGCACTTCGCCTGTATAAAAATGCGACCGCCGAAATTGAACCCGCGTCTTTCGGGTTAGCAGGTGAGCACCGTACTGTACCATCGTGGTGGCTCTGCAGTTTTGAGTAGAGCTATCCAAATTTCGGTAGAATAATCGAACATTGTAGCACGGTTTGAGCCCACCAAAGAAAAGAAAACAGTATGAACACTTCATATAAGCTGAATCTTGAAGCCGATATGCCCCACATTGAAACTGCCTAATGAATGCAAATTTTATTAATAGGCACTGTAGTTTTTCTAACAGTGGTACAAAGCAGAAAAAGTATATAGTCTGCAACAATGAACCTGAAATTTCAAAATGCTGGCTAAGACATTTGTTTATCTATTTATAATCCTTTCATGACTCCACAGTGTTGTTGAAATGCCTGGACGGCAGCACGGCGCAGGCTCTTTGCAAATCCGAAAATACTGGCGGCACTACCCCCGAACTATACATAGCTGCGCTGACACTTATGACAGGCAAAAATGCTCCCAAATGCACGGTCCGATCGTCGTGGTAACATATTTTGAGTTACCGCAGACCCACAGATGCAGCATTCGACCACGGGCTGGTGAACGTAAAACTGTTCCAATTCATCTTTATTCTATATCTGCCATGCCCTCAGAATCAACATGGCTCAGTGCCCCATTAATACCGAGCCAGCTCGCAGCGTTTTCAGCCTACCTTTCAATGTTTTGATGCGTAAGTTATGAAATGCCACGCACTTGGCCGCGTTGCCCCATTCACCCTCATTCAGTTCCTCGATGTCAGTAGTGACGACAGCCGGGACTTGGGAGCAGCGGCGCGCGCGCGCCTTGCTCGAACCACCTAAAAGAGTGCAAAAATTATTCCAAACTGTGCAGGAGGTGCCCACCGTGTGGAACATTATGGCCGCATTTTCTTTTAAAAAAGCTAATGATCCCGCTGTTCGCGACCGCTTCCGGAGCACAGATGCTGAAGTCTATCTGGCCGTTCTGGCACAAAGTGGCGCTATTTTCGCCTCTTCTCTGGTTGGTGCAGTTTGGAGCAAGAAGTTGTGTTTGTGTCAAAATGGCACAATTGGAGCAAGAGTCCCACCCCTGGCTTAATAGCAGAAATGCAAATGCCTTTCCCTGTGCTCTTTTCCTGCCCCATTTCTCATTTCCTTTGTATTTGTCTTTTTATTTTGATTAATTTTGTTGTTTTCATTTTTGCTTCTCTTTCGTTACATATATGCTGCTTATGAACTATTGATTGACAGTTCTTGCGGAGAACTTCCGTCCACGCCACTCATGAGCCAAGAAAGGCTTATGCCTTAAAACTTTTAATGCTCAAAGAGAGAGTTTGGGAGTCATGACACGGTCATATCCTCAGCCCGGGACACCGCACGACGAGGCCCCCAGAGCCTTTTGGGACTCGCATGCGCAGTCATTGAGGAGGGCAGTCTCCCATGCCTCTCGGGTAGGGGTGAGGGAAGGTGATGATTATCAGCACATGCCCACACCAAGTGAAAGATATCGCAGATCACAGTGCGGGCAACGCACATCTATGTTGGGATCAAAGTGTTTGACTATGACAGGACAGAGAAGAGTTCTTATCAAATCAATTCAATTCCATTTATTTCCCAGAAAATTCTGGCTGGCTGCCTGGACTAAAAGCTGTAGGTATATAGCTTGACGAGGCCCAGGCAGCCGTTGCAAGAAACAGGGGCAGACCCAGTTCAAAATCGTTACATGCACAGAAAAAAAGGAGCAGATTCAGTTGAAAATCTTTACATACACAAAATGAAAAAGCGAACAAATAGATAGGTTACAGTTTTCACAAAAGCACGACAGTAAAAAAGCACAAAATTATCATTAATGAAAATACGGAAGTGCAAAAAACAAATTTGCAAAAACATACAAGGGAACAGCTGTACTTGGGCGCGACGAAGTCAGGAATTATTTAAGAAATAATTCACGCAATGCTTTCTTAGTAGGGTTATTTATATCTTTATATCTATTTAAAATTATTGGAAGATTGTGCTGTAATGCTTGGAACTAATAGTCAGTGCGAAAAGGGGGAATTAACCAAGTGTCTGTGTTGCGAGTATTAACTGTGTGGTCGTTCTGTTTCAATAGCTCAGTGCCTTCTATCGTTGACCTAAAGGATAACGACAGATGAAATGAAAGCAATATACGGAATTCATACATACTTTGAATTCTTAACACACTGAACGTTTCAAAAGCTTGCCCTGTGTGGCTTTGGTAATCAAGATTGGCAATGTGACGTATGGCTTTCTTTCGAAGAAGGTAAATTTTTTCTAGGTTGGTCTTAGTAGCTGTGAACCAGACTAATGAGCAATATATTATTTGCGACACAAATAGAGCATTATATATTTGAAGCTTTATTTTAGCTGGAAGGAATGCACGGCAACGAGCAATTGCACCTGCCACCAATGAGAGATTTTTTAACTTCTTGACATGCGAATTCCATGTAAGGTGTGAAGAAAATGTTACTCCTAGTATGGTGTGTCCGTGAACAATTTCAATTTCTTCACCACCACAAGTGATGTCATTTTCTAGGCGAAAATTTTTGTTTCTTGCACAAAGTAACATAACTTTCGTTTTTGCAGGATTAATTTTTAGTAGATTAACATCAGACCATTCATGGTGCCGATTAAGAAGTTGATTACACTTTGTGACTAGTTCATTTACATCAGGACCAGAGAACAAAATCGTGCAGTCGTCAGCGTAAATAACGAATTTTAAACTTATGTCAATGTTCACAATGCTGTTTATATAGACATTAAATAGAAGAGGGCCTAGTACACTTCCTTGAGGTATGCCTCTGATTATAGGTAGTAGAGATGATTGGTGGTTTTGTAGACACACACTGTTGCCTGTCAGCTGAGTAAGATTTTATCAAAGAGTTGCCATGAATTCCATAGACTGAGAGCTTATGATTTAGAATACAATGATCAAGGGAATCGAAAGCTTTACTAAAGTCTATAAAGAGGCCAAGGGTTATTAGTTTCTTTTCTATATTTTGCAGCACATGTTCCTTCAACACCAATAAAGCTAGCTCAGTTGAACGTCCTTTTCTGAAGCTGAACTGTGCATCAGAAATGAGATGATTCTTCTCAAAAAATCAGTTAAAACGATAGTGCAATATCTTTTCGAAACCTTTAGCAAACGTGGGTATTATTGATATTGGACGGTAATTTTTTGGCAAGTTTTTATAGCCTCCTTTATATACAACTGACAAACTAGACTTTTTCATTGCAGTGGGAAATTCTCCCGATTCAACAGATAAGTTGAAAATCTATGTAAGTGGTGCAGTTATGTACTCTGGAATATACTCTGCAGGCACCACTGAGTTTGCTCTCACTCTCTCCGTTATTTATTTATCTATTTATTTACAGTATACTGCAGACCCTAAATGGGTCCTGGCAGGAGGGGCAAAAAGGCATAAAAGAAATACAGCAAATAACATCACAGAACAAATATAAATAATGGCACAGAACAAGAAACAAGCACTCAGCAACTGTCAACAAGCAATTTTGTCAAAGGCATTAATGTTTAGTAGATCAGGTGGGAGTTTATTCCATTGGGTTATTGTGCGCGGAAAGAATGCGTATTCAAAAACATCGACCCTAGCGTTGTACGGTGTTAGTGATTCCAGGTGATTTCTTGTCAGTCACGTTGTGCCGGGTTTAACGAATGAACCAGGGCTCATGAATAGTTTGTTATTTTTGAGTAAGAAAAGTAGCTTCAACCTTTGAATTTTTCTTCATGTTTGCAGTGTTTGTATGTTGTGTTGTGCCATCAGAGCGGCTGGTGAGTCAGTGGAACGACATTTGTTAAAAATGAATTTAACAGATTTTCGCTGGATCATTTCCAACATGTCGATGTTATGTTTTGTGTAAAAGTCCCAGACGGTGCATGCATACTCTAGTTTAGGTCTGATGATGGAAGCGTAGGCTAGGAGTTTTGCACTAGCAGAGGCAGCTTTTAATTTATGCCTGAGGAAGCAAAGTTTCTTGAAAGATGATGTACATGTGTTTGATATGTGTTTATTCCAGCTAAGATTACTGGCTGGAATAACACCTAGGTATTTGTATTCATTAACTTCCTCAAGCTGGTGAGATGATAGGTTATTCCTTTTATTGGTTACTTTCATGAAAACTGTTTTCTCATTGTTAAGCTTCATGTCCCATCGACTGCACCAGGAATCAATGTTCTGAAGGTTAGAATTAAGAATGACCTGATCTTCACACGAATGATTTCATTAAACAAAACACAATTATAGGCAAAGAGCCTAATTTGTACTGGTTCACTAATTACATCAACAATGTCATTTATATATATAAAAAAGAGCAATGGACCCAGCACACTTCCCTGCGGTACGCCAGAGGTGACTGGGAGGTAGATGGAACAATGATTATCAATGCTGACAAACTGTGTTTGGTTAGAAAGGTAAGCAGAAACCCAGTTAATTATGAAAGAAGGAAGCCCAGTAAACGCAAGCTTACATATTAGTTTTTCATGTGGAACAAGGTTAAATGGTTTCTTAGAATCCAGAAAAATAACGCCAATTTGCCATGACCTGTTTAAAGTATCAGCAAGACTATGAATTACAGATGTTAGTAGAGTGATGGCTGGAAGTCCTTTCCTAAATCCACGTTGAAAGGGAGAGAGAATATCTGTCGTTTGGAAAGGTAATTATATAAGTGGCTACAATATGCTCAATAACTTTACAGGAACAAAGCGTCAGTGATATGGGACGAAAATTTGTAACAGATAATGTGGTACCTTATTTAAGTATTGGCACAATTTACGCAACTCTCCAATCCGAAGGAACACTGCTAGTTGATAGGCTTGCACAAAAAATTATAGCCAGGAATTTGGATACCATTTTTTATAACGGTGCAAGAACATATTTGGAATCTCGTCAGGACCAGGAGACGCTTTTGTTTTCAGATTTAACAACATTGAAAACATGCCAGCAGAATCTACAATGCTTAGTTCTCAGAAACATGATACAGCAGGGTGACGTACTGGGGAGATTGATTTCGAAAATACACTGAGGAAATATGTATTAAAATGTTCGGCAATGGTTGCTTTATCGGTGACAAGAACGCCATTGTGCAGAACTTGGTCGACAGATTTGTTTTTCTTGGACAAATGTTTCCAAAACTTCTGCAGAGCATATCGAATAAAGCTCGGCAGTGTGTGCTCAAATTAATCTGTTTTGAATGGCTCACTGCCTGACGCAGTGCAAGCTGTGCAACTGATATAGCCTTTCGGCAGGCACGTGCTCGTTTTCCTTTAAATGCAAGACCTTACGCATGAGTCAGGGATTTCTTTTGTTCGTTTTCTTTATTCTGTTAGGAATGAAATTTTTTAGACAGCAGGTGTAGATTTCTTTAAATTTATTTCAGAGTAGGGACACGTCATTTCCTTTAAAATCACTTAGGCATAGGTCTAGGTAATCAAGCACGCTTTCGTCCCTGGCATGCGCAAAATCTTTTACACAGACAGACTTGCAGGTGGAGAGGTGTCGGGTTTGTCAATGCTGCATGAAAAGTACATCATCTTGTGATCGGAAACACCGTTTTCCACCGAGATGCAAAAATTTTCAATTGATCGGCTGATAAACACCAGGTCAAGTATAGAAGAACAAGTGCCCTGAACACCCGTCGGTTCTGTAACCATCTGTTGAAGGTTATGTTGCAACATAATATCAAAAATGTGATACTTCTCAGGGTCAGAACTAGAAAGAGGACACTTCCAATCTACTCCAGGCAGGTTGAAATCGCCAACAAGAATCATTTTATCGTGGATAAACTAACTCATGTGATCGGCCAAGTTTGAAAAAAAGATTTTTGGTGAATCAGGTGGTCGGTAAACCGCAAACAGTAATGAACGGCCCCAGCAGCACAGTTTTAAAGAGACGCTCTCATGATCATTAAGACAAGGTAGAACAAAAACTTGGATACTATGATTCGCCAAGACAGCAACACCACCACCTCTTGATTGCCTGCCGCAGCGAAACACGTTATACGACGGAGGAAAAACTTCATCTATTTATTTGAGCCATGTTTCGGTTATTACTACAATATCCGGATTATAATCTAATATTAAAGCTTCAAGCTGATCATTTTTATTTACTATGCTACGGGCATTAAGGGTTAGTATAAGTCTTAGCCCTCTATTGTTGGAAGGCTGACGTCACTCACTGTCTGAGCTGGACCGGCGTCTGGTCTGACGACTGGGCAATTCGACGACTGACGACTGGGCAGTTGCACATGCGGCATCGTCCCAAACGTAAATTGCACTGTGCACTTTAAATTTATCGTTTATCAGGGTTACTTTCCTTCCTTCTTTTTTTCCTGTTTAGCGCTTGCCCAGAGAAGCTTTCTCTTGCGGAGCATTTCGCGCCAACAGTCATTTTGAACAGATATGTTTGTTCTTTTAAGCTTGTGAGCACTTTCATAATTTCCACTTTTTCATTGTAGTCCTGGAAAAATATTATCACTGGTCTTTGCTTTCCAGGTCTGCTGATCTGATGAATTCTCCCAATCGACTGGCAGGTAATGCCAAGCTTTTCAATAAATGTGCCGACAATTTTTTGTTTTAATTCTGACAGTTTCATCAGGCTTTTCAGCTACCCCAAAAATTATCGAGTTTGAACACCTACTTCGGTCCTCCATATCGGTGATTTTTGCTTAAGTTTGCTTAGCATTTCTTCAATGACCTCAATTTTCGTTACGCGGTTTTCCAAGTCAGCAAACTTGGAGGTGAGGCCAGACAATATTTTTTCCATGTTTGTCTGTTGTACTCAAAGAGCTGCCACTTCTTCAGTAAGTTTATTCTGGCCAGCTAGTAATTGCTTTAGTAGCTCTTTTGTTTCCCCTGGACCGGGATTTGACTCAACATCCCCGCAGATCATGAGCTACACATGCTAAACACCTCGTAAGCAATACAAATGTATTGCCGTGGGCACGGCAGAACCAAGAGACTGCGGGAATCACTCTTAATTGTGCTGTTATAATCACTGACCTGCATGAGGCAGAAGAAGCGCATGTTAGGCCACATGCCTATCCTTGGTCCGTCGTGCCCACTGAACTCGAAGGCTTGCAGAGGCTCTTTTATAGGGACGTTTGGTGACATAACGTTGCTGGTAAATGGCGCTAAACTGATGATGTCACGATGCACGGGATAGGAACAATGGGGTGTCGCTGATACAGATGAAGCCGCGAAGAATGTGTCAATCCTTGGTCCATCTAGCAGCGATGATGCTCCGACAAGGCTAACCAAAACAACCTGCGTGAGGCAGAAGAAGCACATGTTAGGCCACATGCCTATGCTTGGTCCGCCATGCCCACTGAACTCGAAGGGTTGCAGAGGCTCTTTTATAGGAACGTTTGATGACGTGACGTCGCTTCTAGGTAGCGCTAAACTGATGATGCCACGATGCACGGGATATGAACAATGGGGCGTCGCTGATACAAATGAATCCGCCAAGCATGTGTCAATCCTTGATCCTTCTTGCAGCGATGACGATCCGATCCGGCAAGGCTAACCAAAACAACCTGCATGAGGCAGAAGAAGCACATGTTAGGTCACATGCCTATGCTTTGTCCGCCATGCCCACTTCCCTTACAGTGCTGTTCGGGTGTCTACCGAAGTATTTGAGACAGTCACTGCGCCATTTCTTTTCCTCAAAAACCAATTTCAATTTTCGATACTCTAGTGTGAGGGTGGCCAAACTGCAGCTCACAGCTTCTCGCAGGTCCAAGTGTGGCCCACGACTCTCATCATTAGAGCCGGCCCCCACTTCTATTTCTGCTTCTAAAGACAGTGTTGTGTATATAGGGCACTATTGTTATCTACCGCGTGCACCGCCTACATTCATCTGTATATAAACATCACCATCGTAATAAACGGGGGTCACTTGTTGGCACGCCGCCACCCATGAACCTTGGCGTCATTCCTTGCGTTGGCAGCGATGCTTCGGAGCCACAACATACTGACGCAGTCGACGGCCTGGTGGCTTGACGTTTGGCGCTCTCGACTACAGGGTCGGGGCTAGCCACGCGCGAGGGGCGTGTAAGGCGATGGATTCACTTGTGCTACCGCCAGTGGCCCTTTTTCTGGAAGTACCTGGACAACTGCCTGTACCGTGGCACCAATACAAGTAGGAATTCAAAAATTTTCTACAAGTAACAAGACTCGACGAGAAGTCACAAGTTCGGAAGAGGGCCATCCTATTGCAATGCCTAGGTGTTGAGGGTCGTCGAGTTTTCTGCACATTTACTCCCGGACCGAAAGTCCCGAGCGCTGCAACGGATTCACTTCAGCAGAAGATGGGACAAGCAAGTACTCCTGTGGACGCTTACAAAGAAGCGCTAGCCTTGCTGGAATGCCATTTCACAAGTGCTGTGAATGTTCTTGTTGAGTGTCATCGATTCACGCTGCGACAGCGGCTCCCGGACGAACCAATACATGACTACATCACAGTTCTCCAACAACCGGCAAAGAATTGCAACTTCGGCGATTTTCTTGAGGCGGCTTTTGTGACAAGGTTGTCGATGGCATTCAAAGTGACAGTAGAACTGTGACAGAAGCTGTTACTGAAAGGGTCGACGCTTACGTTGGATGAGGCAGTCGACATCCTGCAGACGTATGAACAGGCAGTAGACAGTGCCTGACTCTATGAGGACTATTACGACGCTTACCGGGTCCAGCGAGTGACGAAGGCAAGAGGTCAGCTGATGAGGGGCGGTTCCTCGTCAGGTCCGGTGCATAAGCGCTACCGGTGCGACTCAGCAGGACACCTAGCCAACTCGCGGGAATGCAAGGCGCGACAGAAACGTGCAAGGTGCCACAAGATTGGACATTTGAAATGTGTTCGGCACGGTGACGGTGACGCAGGCGGAACGGGAGACCTTGGTCGTTGATGTGTGCATCGAGGACGAATGAGTTAAGCTACTGGTTGACACGGGCTCCTCTGTGTCCATTTTACCACACCAATTATACCGTGTTCGCCTGTTGGTGTTCGCAAGCATTCGGGATGAACTTTCTGTTGTGGAGGGGTAGGTGTTTCGTGCAGAGTGAATAGTGCCTCCAGCAGATTTCACACCTCACATCTAAGTTTGTTGCAATTGCTCAAGAATCTCGTATGGGCACTGTCAGGACAAAACAATGGCTGCGGGAGTTGTACTGGAGGCCCAGAATGGATCACGATGTGGAAAATGCCATCAAGAGCAGTGCAGTTTGCAAACCGGCAGATAAGTCTGCAAAAGCTGATAGCCCCCCTGCAGCCAGTACAATAGCCAGAGAAGCCATGACACAAGTTGAGAATAGATACTATGAGGCCAATGAAACGAGTACTGCCCGACTGCAGGTTTGCAGAACAGTCGTGGATTATCACTGCAAGTGGCTTGAAGTTTTTTTTGCTTCATCTACAAGTGCACAGTCAGTAGTCAAGGTCTTGCTATGGCTTTTTGCATGGGAAGGGTACCCAGAGAGTGCGGTCACAGATAATGGCCATCCATTCATGTCCACATATTTTCAGGAATTTTTACAGGCCAGGGTCACTGAGCATTGTGTGACATCGTTGTATTACCGTCAGTACAACGGCCAAGTCAAACAGTTCAATCGCGTCCTAAAGGAGTACCTGCAGACTGCGTCACTGGAGCGTAGGCCGTTGAGGGAAGCCATCCAGGAGTACCTGAGTGTCTACAGGGCCACACCACATGCCACAACAGGGGTGTCTCCAGCGTTCTTGGTACATGGAAGGAGACCTCGAACTCTGTTAGATGTGGTTGGCCTTCCAGGAGAATGATTCTCCGATGAGCCAGTGCCGCACATGGCAGACTTGCGACAGCGGGTCAAGCGGCGACAGCAAGTGAAAAGGTACACGGATAAAACACGAGGTGCCAGAGATTCCACCATCAACATAGGGGACTTTGTGAAAATACAGAGAAATATTCGCACGAAAGGCGAGAAAAAGTTTTCCTTGCCACTGGAGGTGAAGAAGCGTATAGGTAGGAATTCATTTTTACTAGCAGACGGGAAGAAATGGAATGTATTGAAGTTGACAGTAGTTGCCCGGGGAAATCAAGATGCACGGCTGTTGATTGAGAAAGTGAAGAGGCATCATGCTGGAGCGGTTGGTTTGGAGACGGATGTGCCTTACTTCCAGTCTTCTGCAGGCCTCGATACTGGGGACACGACTTTGGCAGCAGCAGACACTGCAACAGCGGCTGATGATCGTCAGGAGTCTGTGCAGGGTGCAGCAGAAGGAGACACGAGGCATCAAGAAGTTACACCGACTGCTGGTGCACAGT
Organism: Amblyomma americanum; assembly: GCF_052857255.1. Classification (NCBI taxonomy): domain Eukaryota; kingdom Metazoa; phylum Arthropoda; class Arachnida; order Ixodida; family Ixodidae; genus Amblyomma; species Amblyomma americanum. The sequence goes on along the minus strand of NC_135506.1, from coordinate 123,625,745 downwards.
GTGAAGTGCTTGGCGGGCAGCCGGCGGAACATGCTACACAGCAAGGAACCACTTTGCGGACAGAAAATGCGGCTGCAGAAGTGCCGTGTAGATCACAGCGACAAGGGACAGTGTGGTACCGGGATTGTGTAACCTAAATATGCTAGTTAGTGTTCTGTTTCCGTTTCCTTTTTGCCTGCTGGAAGCAATTTTGGAGTTTTAGCATGCATTTGTTTTGTGTTGTTCTAAGGGGGGAAAGATATTGTGTATAGAGGGCGCTATTGTTATCTATTGCAAGCACCACCTACATTCATCTGTATATAAACATCGTCATCAGAATAAACAGGGGTCATTTGGTGGCACGCCGCCACCCATGAACCTTGGCATCATTCCTCGCCTTGGCACCGATGTTTCGATGCCACCACAGACAGCTTCCCTCATGTTCTAGAAGAGGTTCACACGCATCAAAATTACTTCAAGGTCCTTTTAAGTTCACCCTCCAGATCACGTGATCCCTTCACGTGAGAGCAATTTATGTTATCAATACAAATATGACTGAAATGCATTTTTTTTTACGCAGCTCCCGATTATTTCCGACACGTGGTGCCGACTACTACTACTACGGCGATGGCTTTTCGACCAAAAGAGCTGTATGCGCGCTGTCGCGTGAGAAGCAACGCGCCTTATCTGCAACTTTCTGAGCAGCGATGAGCGACGTTCCCGAACGCCAGGACAAAATGCTCAATCTGCCGCGCTAATTACCTGACCAATTAACACACAGAAGGTGGCTACTGGCATGGATGTCCGACAATGATTTGCATCAATGTGAGACGTCTCTGGATGCTCACCATGAGAAATACGCAGTGCGGACGTCAAGAGAGTTCGATGTGGCACCCAGAGGTAACGATATGTTTCTTGACAGGTAGTACACGCAACTATTGCAACACTACACGCAGATTTTTTCGAAGATTGTTCCACATCGTTTTGCTCTGTAATAAAAAGGAAAAAAATGTGCTACCTCAGCTTTTGAATCACATCCGTGACAATTTGCGGTTCTCTGGATGCTTTAGTTTTTCTGCGTAATTAATACACATAATGCATACTTCTTTCCTCGATTTTCCAGCGCGATTCATCTTTTGAATGATCCACCGTGGACACAAAAATTCGCCTCGACGTACGGTTTAGACTGACCAAAGAAACTGTGAAAGTCTGCATGTATGGAGAATTTTGGAAAAGTGACAACCCAATACGCACAAGCTTTAATGTTGGGTATCGCCTTTATTGTTTATGCTTATGGTCTATGGGGGTTTAATATATGTCCCAAAGCTATACTCAGGCTATGAAGGGCACCATAGTGAAGGGCTCCAGAAATTTAGACCACCTGGGTTCTTTAACGTGCATGACACCACACAGTACAAAGCCCTCTAGCATTCGTCTCCATTGAAATGCAACCGCCACGGCCGGGATTTATTTATTTATTTCATAAATACTGCCGACTGCCCTTTGGCGGTCAGGGCAGGAGTGCACAAAGGAAAAAAAATTACAAAGTGGTAACAACAAAATAACAGCGACAAAGGGCGATTACAGTACGAGGACAAAATTCAATAAGACCAACGGGAAGCAAAAAAAAAAAGTACAGGCAAATCATCCGACGTCAAACAGTCTAAGTGAACAGAATAAAAACAAGGAAACCGAAATACACTGTGTACTAGACACGCTACTGCGATACATGAGCCGAAACAGCAGACAAGAAGGATTCTGAAGATACCAGGTTGGTGATATCGCTTGGCAGTCGGTTCCATTCGGAAATGGTGCGTGGAAAGAAGGAACAAGAATATGCTTTTGTTCGGCATCGTGGCATCAAGATAGTCCTTTCGTGTTTGTTACGGGTGGGACGTGTTGTGTTGTATTGCATGTAACTCTGAAAATTCAGTTTTGTTTTATTATGTATGATATTGAACAACATTTTTAGTCGGTGCTGCTTGCGACGGGATTCAAGAGTGGGAAGCCCAGATCTGTTGAGCAAATCAGACACCGAGACCTGCCGACCATAAGCGTGGTAAATAAACCGGAGTGCTTTCCTCTGGACGCCTTCAAGATTTTTTATATCCGTTTTTGTGTGCGGATCCCATACAGCGTCGGCGTATTCGAGCACTGGACGCACAAGTGATGTGTATGCTGTCAGTTTAGTTTTGCTCGTGCAATGCTTTAGGCGGTGCTTCAATAATCGAAGTTTTTTGGACACTGCTGAGACAATGGACTGGATGTGTACGCTCCAGCTCAGGTTGGATGTCATGGTTACCCCAAGATATTTCACCTGAGTCACTGAGTTGATCGGAAGGCCATTGATTTTGTATGTGCATTGGAGCGGTTGTTTCTTTCAAGTTACTGTCATTTTTCCGCATTTTGAACTGTTTATACCCATTTGCCAAGTACAACACCAGCTGGAAACTGCTGTTAAGTATTCGGCTAGGAGTGTCTGGTCTTCGACTGATGTGATACTATGGTATATACCACAGTCGTCGGCGAAGAACCGACAGCGTATGTGTGAGTTGAAGGACAGGTCGTTCAAATAAATAAGGAAGAGAAGCGGCCCAAGGACTGAGCCCTGGGGAACTCCTGAAAGTACCGGCGCTTTTGTGGAGTGAGATTCAGATATCTGAACAAACTGATGCCGCTGTGTAAGATAGGAATCTAACCATTGTACTACTTGCCGATTATTTAAACACCACCTTATTTTTAACAAAAGATTGCCATGCGATACCCTGTCAAACGCTTTTTCGAAGTCAATGAAAATTAAATCTACCTGTCCATTATTGTCTAGTGACATCATAATTTCATTTGTGATATGAATAAGCTGCGTCACTGTCGACAAGCCTTGCCGAAACCCGTGCTGGCTTTCAATAAAAAAACCGCTTCCCTCTAGGAATGAACTTATGTGCTTGAAAATAAAATGTTCTAACACCTTACTGGACGAACATAACAAAGAAATTGGCCTGTAATTCTTCACGCAAAGCTTGTCTCCTGATTTGTGAATGGGTATCACCTTTGCTGTTTTCCAATCGTTTGGAATTTCTCCTGTCCTGAGACTTTCAGTAAAAATAATGAAAAGGTATTTAGCGCACCACTCAGCATATCTGTACAGAAAAGCGTTAGGAATATCGTCTGGTCCAGAGGATTTTTTTGTGTTCAACTGCAATAGAGCCGAAACAATACCCTCCTCGTTAATAATTAGGTCTGGCAGATTGAAATGGCTAGTTCGAGATTCGGAGACTGAGTTGCTGTTACTCAGGAATACAGAGGAAAAGTGCTCATTGAAGGCAGTCGCTAACAGCCAAGTGCCATAACCACTGAGCCACTGTGCCGGCTACTGCCTGTATTATTATTGTACTGGCATGTCAGGAATATGCTCACAGTCAAGTGGTTCACTGATGCGCACTCTGAATCATTCGTTCTGGTGTGTTCATTCGCCGCATGCCAATGCTGCTCCACGGTGAAGCCACACACCAGGCCGCCAGAAGATATGCTGCGACACATGAAAATATGCGATATACTACATTATTCCTCCTCCGATATACTAGATTACTGCTCCAAGAGAGAATTCAGGACACACTCAAAATGACCCTGAGAAGGCCGAATAATTTGAGTATGTCAAAGAAAGTATGGCAGCATATACCGCGGTGGCGCAAGGGCTCTTGTCGCGGCCATAGTGTCACAAGGCAAAATAAAAACAAAAACGACGGCGGAAAATTCAGCATGTACAGGTAGTGCTGGGCTCACATTGCCCAAAAACGGCACTGTAGATCCCACACACTTGTCTAAAGAGTTCGAATGGCTGAAAAATTCTTCATCAAGTGTGGGTTGTGCTTGGCTCACTTTGCCCAAAAAATGCACTGTACATGCCACACACATGTGTCCAGAGAGCTCGAATGGCTGAAGAATTCTTTGTGATGGGTGGGTAGTGCTTGGCTAACATTGCCTAAAAATTACACTGTAGAGATCCCACACATTGTCTACAGCGCTCGAATGGCTGAAAAAATTCTGCACCATGTGTGGGTAGTGTTTGGCTCACATTACCCAAAAGGTGCACTGTAGATCCCACACACTTGTCTAGAGCGCTCGAATGGCAGAAAACTTCTGCGTCATGTGCAGGCAGTGCTTGGCTCACATTGCCCAAAAAATGCACTGTATATCCCACACACTTGTCGAGAGCGCTCGAATGGCTCTCTCTGTTGTGCACTTGCGAAAGTCACCACTTATGACACATGAAGGATTGGTGGAGCCTTAAATAACTTACCTGAAAGAATGAACACACACTTGGGTGTAAGATATTGCCGCATGCAAGAAGACGCCAAAGATGAAGACTTGGTCTACGAGCGCGAGGCAAGAAGAAGAAGAAGCTAAAGTGCGCAGGGACTTTTTTCTGGTTAGCCAGTAAACCGTTTTACCTTCAGCTCTCCTCGGGGTTCTACCAAGTCCTGACACTGGTGGAGGTGCGGGGTACACGTCTTTTTTGGTCACTTGATTGAGCTTGCGGTAGTCAATGCAAAATCGTAAGCTGCCGTCTTTTTTTTAACCAAGTACCACGGGGGAAGCCCAGGGACTTTGTGACGGCTGGACAATGTCGTCTCGAAGCATTTCGGCCACCTGAAGCTGAATAGCCTCGCGCTCTTTCGGAGCCACACGGTACGGATTTTGTCGAATCGGGCGAATCGCGTCATCCGTGATAATGCGATGTTTGGTCAAAAGTGTTTGGCCAACCCGCGATTCTGAAGCAAAACAGTCTCGAAAGTGATCTATGAGATCCAAAAGACGTTCCCGTTCTGAAGACGACAGATTTGGGCTCACATCGACTATGGGTGCGGGCGCCTTGCTCACTGATCCTTCCAGTTGCAGCACGAAATAGTCTTGGTCACCTGGGACGCTATCGAAGAAGGCCACAGTTGTGCCTTTCGGAATTTGCCGATGCTCGTCGCTGAAGTTTGTCAGCAGCACTTCGGCGTGCCCATTGGCCAAACTGACTAGTCCTCGATCTATAGAAACACCTCGGCTGAGTATCAGGGTGACGGCCCGTTTGGCGACGCCATCGCCGGTATGTGCCACGTCAACAAGAGAACGCGATCGCGGAGGTAATGCCACCCCCTCATTGGCAACTCGCAAGGGCATCAGTGGTACTTGCGCATAACCAAGGTCTCCATGATTTTTGGTGAAGGCAACGACGTTGTCCCGAAAGCTGATCACAGCCTCATGAATGCGCAGAAAGTCCATGCCCAAGATGAGGTCTTTGCAACAGTCTGAGAGGATAACGAAGCTGCCAAAGAACACTGAGTTTCCAATTCCTATGCGGGCAGTGCACTTCCCAGTCTGTGCCAGTAGCTGACCCCCAGCACTTCTTATTACTGGCCCAGTCCATTCGGTTTTTACTTTGCGCAGCTTGTCAGCCAGTTTTTGACTAATGATTGAAAAATCCGCCCCGGTATCCACCAGAGCGTGTACCTCCAGCCCATCAATGCAAACGGCGAGGTCAGCGCTAACAACGTCGTCTGGGTTGCTCGTCTCTCTCAACATTGCGGCGGAAGTGCGGTAAGGTCGGCGCTGTCATTTTCGTCGTCGGGGCTGCTTATCTGGTTCGGCATGTTGGGCGCTAATGTAGGCGGCATTTTCGGTGGTAGCGTGGCAGTGTCAATGTGAACAGAGGCGTCACAGTCATGGGTTGCGACGATAGTGAGGGCTTTGAAACTTTTCGACTGGTTGCAACCTCCCCTCGCGAGGTTGCGGCGGTTAGTTTCCCCGGCGAGGGCTCGGGGTCCGCCGTCCGCTAACGTCAGCACCGCTACGACGCGTCGGTGAAGAATAACGCCGTGGAGATGGGGAGCGGCGGCTGAAGCCCGGTGAGTCGGCTTCCCTGCTGAGCGGCGGGTCCTCGATTTGGGCACGGCCAGTGTCGAAATGGCGTCGAGCAGAACCAGGCGGAAAGGCCTGCCCCTCTTGGCGGTAGCGGCAGTACCGATACACATGGCCAGGTTGTCCGCAGAAGAAGCAGAGTGGTCGGCTGTCATAAGAGCGCCACAGGTCAGTTCGGCATGGCTGAGGGCGGCCGGGACGTGCCCACTGAGGCTCCTGGAAGAACCGCGTCTGTTGACGGCTCACTGAGCTCGGTGGGGCGTGGTCTGGCGGCGGACGACGAAGGACTTCCGCATAGCTCGCGGGTTGCGGCTCCGGCTCATAGTAAGGCGCCGTGTTGACGGCCGTGTTGCTGTTGGGTTAGGGCACGTGGTATGGTTCGCTGTCAATTGGGTGAGACTCGTGGTATGGTGCAGACGGTGACAGAGCATGCCGGAGCTCTTTCCTAACGGCTGCTGCGACGGCCTCTGGTGACTGAACGCTCGTAGCAGTAATTCGCTGCAGCAACTCAAGGACAATTTCTCGAACGAGGTCTCGAAGAGTGTTCCCATTGGTTGCAGTGAGTGCCGCCGCAGTCGGTAGAACCCTGGTGAAGGGTCGGTCATACTGGCGGCACCGTTCTTGGAGGGCTCGCTCTATAGCTGTAGCGTCCTTGACGAACTCACTGACGGTTTGAGGTGGGTTGCGCACCAAGCCAGCAAACACCTGCTCCTTGACGCCATGCATGAGATGTCGTAGCTTCCTTTGCTCAGTCATATCGGGGTCGGCACGGCGAAAAAGTCGAGCCATGTCTTCCGCAAACATAGCTACGCTTTCATTTGGCTTCTGGACATGCACTTCAAGCAGGCGCAGCGCATTCTCTCGTCGATCAGTAGTGGCAGAAGTGTCCACCAGCTGGCGGCGGAATTCATTCCATGTGGACAAGCTGGCCTCGTGGTTTTCATACCAAGTTCTAGCAGTACCCTGAAGTGCAAAATAAACATTGCAAAGCTTCTGGTCCGCGCTCCACTGGTTGACTTTGGCCTCCTGCTGAGTTCTGATGCGCACACGCGCTAGTTGGCGAGCTTCCTCTGCGCGCTGTGCGAATTCCTCGGCGTCCTGATCGACATCGTCGGCGTCGGCGGTGACTCTTCACAACACCAAGGTACCGGAGTGCTCCCGCGGGAACGCGTTTGAAGCTGACGCACGACGCTACAATCTTCGCCACAGACATGTCATGTATGAACCTGGCGACAAAGTGTGGGTCTGGATGCCTATTCGCCGTCGTGGACTTTCCGAAAGATTATTACGACGGTACTTTGGGCCCTATGTTGTGCTGCGACGTTTAACTGACGTCACGTATGAGGTGGTGCCGGACGGGTCATCGACATCCAAGCGACGCCAGCAACAAGTCGACGTCGTCCATGTTGTACGTATGAAGCCGTACTACTTGCACCGATCTTGACCTTCTACTTCCTTTTGTTACCATCGAGACGATGCTTCCTGAGGAGGGGGCAAATGCCGCATGCAAGGAGACGCCAAAGACAAAGACTTGGTCTACGAGCGCGAGGCAAGAAGAAGAAGCTGAAGTGCGCAGGGACTTTTTCTGGTTAGCCAGTAAACTGTTTTACCTTCAGCTCTCCTCGGGGTTCTACCGAGTCCGGACAATATGTTCAAAGAAAATTAAACATGAAACAATCTGTTATATATAACGACCAACTAAACCAAACCCACCAGTGCTAATAGACACACAAATGTCTACAAAGACATTTAAGTCTTTATGAACTCTAATCCTAATCCAATGCAAAAGTTCTCAAAATGTCTGAGGAAGTTAAATTTAAAGTCTAGCACAATAAAAAATTTGCTACACATAATACATTTATGCAGCCAAAAAGTTACAAGGGACAGTGCTGCCAAGTATCGAGACCCTGCAATACCGAAGCCCGAGCACAGTGCTGTAGTCAAAATGCATTCTTTCCTTTAATGTGCACTAAGTTTACAGGTGTTTAATCTAATGACATGTCAAGGTACTTAGGTGACACAGAAGACTAGGCAACACCAGCTTGTTCAGCCAGTGAAAAAGCCCACAATCTGACCACCAATCACAATTTTTTGGTATAATTTATTCGAGCACCAGGAACTGAACGAAACTCTCCTGTCAGCCTACAAAATGCACGGTCACTTGCACAGACTAATATTTATAGCTTGTTGCCTGAAATAAGAAGACCATGGATAGCAAATTATTCAGAATGCAGTAGCAAAAGTTGCTGACCGCATTTACCATTAAACGCAACACATCATTCAAGGTTCCTTCAGATCCCCCTCACCCCAATGCTTTTATTTATTATTTATTTATTACACTGACAACTGCCTCTTGGCAGTCTAGACAGGTGTGAGTGAGTACAAAGTCAGCACTGCAAGTCAAAATAGCAAAAATGTGAGTTAAAGGGAACCATGAGAAAAATGCTTAGAAATAGAGACTATTGCGTCAGTAAACGTAGCTTATCCCCTTCAGCTGCTGTGACCACATACGTGGATGCGACTTAAGCCTCCTCATATTGTCGTACGCAAGGCCAATTTCCATCTTTGAATACCGCGCTCTTAACATTTTGAACCTCCCTGTCAAGTCTGCGGGGCCACCTCTTGCAGCTACAGTGAAATGCATTTGTAAAAAAAAGAAAATATGTGCATCACGCCGTTCTTTGGCAGGACGAGTAAATGGCTTTTTTTTTTGCATGCTATCTTTACAAATGATCGTGAATGATGCAATTTAGGGCTCGGAATATTGCAATAGGTTAATGTAGAAACGGCACACCAATTTTCATAGTCACAGACGAAGAAAAAGTGCTGCGAAGAACGTTCAGAGTGGCATGTCCACAAACGTGGACATGGTGCCTTAATGCCGAAAATATTGAAGTAACAATTTATTGCCCCAACGTGCCATTTTTTGTGCACGTACATTAGGAAATAGGCTTACTGCTTACAGGCGTTGAAAACTATACTTGTACAAAGAACGTTGGATGACTCCAGCGCTGAAGCATTTTTCATAAAAATAGCCAATATAGAAGCACCTCCAAAGAAGTACGGCCAAACCGAGCAGTGAAGACCCGCATATGGTTGGAAAGAACCGCCACTTAGCTGAGCCGCTGCGGACAAACACAGTGTGCTATGACCAGTGCTTAGAGTCAGGGAGGTCTAGGAGGGTCTTGCGCCGCTTACCAATATTCAAAAAGGGATCTGAGACCATCTGTGCTAGATTGTAGAAGGCATGAATACGGAGGAAGCAACCATTTTCAACGGTGGTCAGAACATTTTTTCTCTATTTTGAAAATTTCACTGCTGTTTTTAGCAAGAATCGTCACATTTTCTATGAAAGCCGAGACGAGAAATATACAAAGTGGCAGCACTACACAAGAGGGGTATGAAAAACGGGAACCCGTGCCTTCACACCATGGTCAGTTCAGAGTTGGCCGCTTAGCTCCAAGGCTACAAAACAACAATCAGCACACCAGTAGAGCGAGGGGACAGTTTGTTTCAGGTCTCTAAACTGAGCAAACAGCGACCTTTAAAAATGACTTCTAATTTTTGTAAAAACCATGTGTAAGACAAGCCACAAGATGCTATCTCTCCCTCTCTTTCCAACTGTACTGGTTGGTTTGGTTTATAGGGGTTTAACGTCCCAAAGCAACTCGGGCTATGAGAGACGCCTCAGTGAAGGACTCCGGAAATTTCAACCACCTGGGGTTCTTTAACGTGCACTGCCATCGCACAGTACACGGGCCTCTAGAATTTCGCCTCCATCGAAATTCGACCGCCGCGGCCGGAATCGAACCCGCGTCTTTCGGGCCGGCAGCCTAGCGCCATAACTACTCAGCCACCGTGGCGGCCTTTCCACCTGTACTAAGATTACACAACCCCCCTTCGATACCAGGGTGCCCACCAAGTTAACATTTCCAAATTCCCTGCGTTTTACAGTTTTTCTCCGAGTGCATTTGTAAAATTCCGTGAATGACACAGTAGCTTGTTTTATGTGAAAACAAGCTGACAAAAAGCCGCTTGATGGTATCACTCTCCAGTAAGCATATAAAAAATAAAACGATTTAATCCTATTTGAATAGCAAATAGTAGTGTTCACTTCATTTTAAAAAAAAGGGGGAGAGATTAGCAAAATGCCTAACAAATCGAACATTTTAGAAAAAATGCTACAACAGACTACGAATCGAATTGAACATTTTCAAATACGAACTAAAAGGACGGTAAATGCGGAAACAAATATTTTCAAATGTGAGATATTTCTGTCTACTGATAGTAACCGCAATGGTGTGGGACCTGAACTTTAGCGTCACAAGTGCGATTCTCTCAGCACGTCTATTATGGCAAACTGCAGATTATAGAAACCTCAGTTAGTAGAAGTGAAAGAGCGACAAACCTCAACATAATACTGGAAAGTCAATCTCAAGTTTGTGCACAACACTCCAGTGTTGTTTCTTTGCTTTAGAGTTTATTTTCATTTGGATGAGGGGCACTTGCATCCCGGCGTCAGCCCACACTTTGTATAATACTGGAAAGTCAATCTCAAGTTTGTGCACAACACTCCAGTGTTGTTTCACTGCTTTAGAGAGTTTATTTTCATTTGGATGAGGGGCACTTGCATCCCGGCGTCAGCCCAAGCTCAAGCTCAAGCTCTTTCCCAGAAGTGGCGGCATGCTTCCTTTCTCGTTCCATTCTCAGTGCATAGGCCCTTTCTGCTCTCGTCCTCTCCAGCTCATCTTTCCACCGTGCGTTCGCCCCACGAACCATTTGGAGCATCCTCTTGGTCAGCTGAACGTTCGCAATTCCTCCTGCCGACCACAGATTGCTCCTTCTGATTTTCAACAAGGCATTCCTTGTTAATAGAAAATCTCCGCTTGACAGACGCATTTCCGTGCGAAAGAGACAGAATCACCTTCCCAAATGTGAACAGTTCTTTGTTTGATCCACAAATGCCTGCTTTAAGAGCATCCAGCCGATGTGTGCTCTAATGAAATTTTTTATAGCCGCTTGCGTCAAGGCTACGGAGCATGCATTCTTGTAGGACCGCATTGCTCAACTTCTGTTCCTGTCATCCACTGGTACTCCGTTAGAACTTCAAGTACATCATTTAGACACCGTTCCCCGAGATCAGAAATCAGCGCGCACGAGGGATCGAAAGATGACGATCCCCTCGCCAGCTTCAACCTCAATGGCGACCGCTAGGGGATATTTTTGGCGCAGTTCTTCATGACAGTGGCGCAGTCCCTTCTGAACCCCAGGATAGCCGAATCTGAAAGTTTCGGGGCCTTTTGGAGTGCATTCGGGCATCGCAACTACGTTCGCAGTAAGGTCCATGCCACCTTGATCAACTTCAACAGACTGTCCACCGCCATTATTACTTCTTTCTTTACTATTATACTTATTAGCGATTGTAGGAGGTTCTCCAATGCTGCGTCAAGAAATGGAAGCATAGGCGAATCAGTCTGGAACTGAGCCAGGAACGGCTGCAGTTACTCCGCGATGCCAAGCATAAAGGTTAGCTTTGCAGATAGCAGAGGATCGCGAATGGCAGTTTCGACTACGCAGTAACTGGAGCTGGTCGGTCGGTTGTTTCCGTTTCGACACGACTCGACGTACACTTTTAGGTACGGCAGAATCTCAATAGCTCTTGAAATTACACGAACATTTTCAAGCCACCGCACAGCGCAAAACTTCATAGGGTAAATGTTGCTCCTGATTATACGTGCGCAATTAGCGCATCGGGCAGGTACACATTTGAATAAGTAGTACAAAGCTTGAAGAAATTTTTTGAGTTTCCAACCTGTTGCTGCGTGTCCTGTTTTTAAAGCACCATTCACAACATGAAGGCCACAGCTAAATGGGAGAATACGATGGCTGTCACTGGATTCATAAAGTTCTTGTTTGATCTCACAGAAAAATTTTATGTTTACATTGCGCCCATCCATTGAGATCTGAAGAATTTTTGATCGGGAGAGTGCACCTGTGGAAGTTTTAAAAGCGGACACCAATTCTTCAGCCCGCGTGCGCTCTAGAAAGCATAACGTCAAGTAGTGCGTTTTCACGCTCTCTGCATCTGACCAAAAGCGAGCCAGCACGTCCATTTGCTCTTTTTGTACAACTTTGTTTAACGATTCGTCAAACGCCACAACAAGGCGGGAGGCTTGGCTTACTTCCGACATGAGGTTCTCCTTGAAGAAAGGTGCAAGGCCATAGACAATAGTATATCCTACCTTGCCTTTGCCAAGCTGCATTTTCTTGGCTGTAGCTGATGATGGGAACATCAAAGGGAACAGAGAAACCGATGCCGCGGCAGCACGGAGTGATGTGTACCTCATAACAGTATTGAGGCACATCACTTCAGCATTTGTGACCTCTAAGTCACGCTGAAAGATATCCTTTGTTGTCAATTGTATTGGACGTCCTTCACAGTAGTCGAATCACTTGAAAGATGCGCAGAAACTGATAGCACTAGCCCAGCATTGGTCACAACAGTGGTCGGAGGTGTCAAAAATGAGGCTACAGAGGGTGTCCCGGCAATGGCGACAACGGTGGCCGGTGGTGTCAAAAATGAAGCTACAGAGGACGTCCCGGCTCCTGTAATGGCCAGTCAGTGCTTCTTGCTTTCAGCGTCACTTGCCACCGCTCTTCTTCCCATGTTGCTGAGCGAAAACTGCTTTCTGCATAGCGCACAGTATGCTGCGTCCGGGTTACTTTCGACTGGCCTAATCCAAGCTGAAAACTCGCAATGTTCCGCATTCGTCCAGTCCTGGATGAAAGTGCACTTGAAGGCCGTCATGCTTGACACGTCGCACACAACTTGCCTGTGGCACCACAGCAGTCATTAAAACTAATTAGAGAAAACCTAGCGTCAAAACCATGCAAACCACAAGGACGAACTACGAGACACAAGCGCTATACTCACAACTGAATTTTATTGAAGCCAGGATGCAGCTTATATACGGTGAATCTTCAAGAGGAGAGAAGGGTGACAAGGAGGAGAAGGTGAACAAAGGCAACATCGCTTTGCAGAAACGGGCAGGCAGCCAAAAAAAGCTAGGTTTTCTTTAATTCAAATATGCACCAACTAGCCCAAAAAGAGGTGTTAATGTACTAAAACTAAGTCAGTTCGAAATGGCGCAGTTAAGTGCGGACAGAATTCGTTGCTTTGATAGCGTCGGCAGATAGTGAAAAGGCGCAAAACTATTTCCCTTTCTCCCAAAGCTGCGCTGCCTGCATCGCATGCGTGCACCCCCACAGTAGAAAAGAACGCTTCCATCAAGGAGGTGCACAGGGAGGAAGAGTTCATTTGGGACCATTGCAAGTTCTCACGTTTTCTTCCACCTTGCTGGAAACAGGAAAACAAAGGGAGGCCGCTGGCCGTTGAACAGCGCAAGTACGAACCGTAAGAAGCACGCGCTCTGCCGTTGGCCACAGCGCCAGGGAAGCGCGGAAAAGTGTCCGCTTTCGACTTAGTACGCTTTCGACGTAGTACGCAAAGCATTTTGCCGCCATGCTGGGATGCTCCACTTGACAGCACAACATTGGAGGCCAGTGGTCACTGAGGTTGACGCGTAACGCCGCACTGGACAATACGTGAAATGCCAGTTCGCATTGTTTACACCAGGCACCATTATCGTGAGTTTAGTTCCTTTTGAGTTTTCAGATTATCCAAATTCACTGAGAATTCCCGGTTTTCACACTTTTCCCGGTTGGTAGACACGCTGGAGACAGCTGGACTGGAAGCATTGCTTATGGTGAAAGCAACCATTGGCCCCAACTTCTGAACACGTTAATTACACAACGGTGCCGACGTGAAGGCTGCACATTTGAAAGCCACGTTTGGTGCTCAATATACCAAATTTTCCTCTGCCTGTTGTCACAGAATGACTGCTTTTATCTGTTTTATAATTCATGCACCTCAGTATAATTCCCTGAAGCGTATATTCTGACAGCTAAACATTGGATCATGTCTAACAATCAGTTAGAAAAGGCAAGCAAATATACCAATGTTTACGCTCATGAATCAGGTTTAAGGTGCTATGCCCTCAAATGTGGACGCGAACAAAATATGTTTAAATATGAATATTTTTGTGTAATTTTTTGCATATGACTTCTGCGTAGTATACTGATCATCATTTATGCAAAAGAAGAATGCATCTTGAAACCGTGCAAAAAAGACAAGGGACGAGAAAGAAACCAACAGGACAGAGTGCGGATACTTCGACTGGTTTATTACAACAGTGCGCCACATTTATACAATCATCGTAAACGCATTATAACATGACAAATGATCATCACGTAACACTTGTGTGCAGGTGTCACAAAATTCGGCGCATTTTCGAAAAACGGCGCTGTGCAAAAGCAATCACGCCCGCGCGGTAGAAAATAAAACAAAAAAACAGTGGGGAAGAAACCCCGGAGAGCGCATAACTTTGCGCGTGCTGCTGCCCTTTCCACTCAGCTCGCCGGCCCGGCGCCAAAGTACACATGGCCGCGTGTGACGTCGATTTCTCTAGAATGTCAGTAGTTTCTACTCATCGTCGACGGAGAGGGCATAACCTTGACTGCGCTAAAGCGATACCCTCTCCCCTTCGCTCTCGTGCCGGCGTCTTCGCATGCGAGAGGGAACCAGAAATTTCTCGAAGGCTGTCTCTGCACTCAACCAATGGAGTCACGCGCCCGGCGCGAGAAGGAGCTTGTGCAGTTGAAACTACATGCACGTGTGTGCCTGCCTTGGCGCGAAGAACAAACAAACGCAGACTGCGCTTATAAATGAGGGGCTTCAACCGCCGTCTGTTAGCCCGAGCCACCGTTTAAGCTTCTGAGAAGCGCCGCTCGACTCTTGGGAGAACAGCACTCGCTCAGCCACGGACCAACGAGGCAACGTGCGCCAGTCTGCAGATCGGCCCTGTCGTGCTCCTCAGGTCGTCTGACTGTCGCAGTGCCCGGTGAACAAATGGCGTTTTGTTTGACTCTCTCTGTGTTAGTGGCACTTTAGGTGCAAAGATTTTCTTGTATTATGATCTCTCTCGGGTGTTACGTTGCACGAGTTGCATTGCACTTGTTAATCACTTCGTATGTGCTCGTGCGAGTGATTGTGAAAGCCTCTGTATCGTCTCTCAGCTGCATAAACTTTATTTTGTTTTGTGAACCTTTGGCTCCGACCCATTCTCTGGCTTGAGACCGGCGAATGCTGGGCACCAAACGACCAACCCCCTCGTCACTTGGTAGCTGGTCTCCGGCTGAGCTTGCCAGGCTGAGTCGAGGGCATCTCTTTTGTGACCGAGACCGCTACCCCCACACACTCTAAGGGCGTCTGGGAGCGCATGCAAAAGTGCGCGAAGTGGTGACATATTCTGGCGTCTGCAACAAGATGTTTGGTGCTTTGTAAGTGCAGAGAACGGAGAAAGAGTCGAAAGGAGTTTACGAAGAGGTCGTGAACGAGGTTCTTGCAGCAGAGCGATATTGTAAGGAGCCGCGCTGAAGCTGTTATTGAGGTTCACCGTGTAGAGGTAGTATTTACCTTGAGAAGTTCAGTATCCAAAAATGAACATGAAGGAGCTAGTTCAGGTTGGCATCCAGATGGGGATGTCCGGGGCTGAACTACGGAAATGGGTGAACCAGGAGAGGGAGAAGGCTGAAAAGGAAAAACAGAGGGCTAGAGAAGCCGCTGAGAAAGAAAGAGAAAGAGTTACAAAGAGAGTATGCAAACCTTGCGAGGAAGCTTGCTGAGATGCGGCGTTTGAACAACGTCAGGGAACCAGTGGAGCTCAACCCCGGAGAGGCCAGGTGGAAGACTAACGAGTCTGGTTTGTTGGTAACGACGGAAGTGGTTGTAACTAGCTCCATTAATGAGAGTGTGGTTGTGGAACAGCCCGTTCTTAGAACTCAGATTAAAGAGAGCGAGGATCAGAGCGCAGCGTCGCTTCCTCAGGAAAGTGAGTGTAATGTTACTACAGAGGTAGTAGGCACTGAAGAGAAAGCCACCCTGGCGCTTCAGTCAGAGGACATCTTAGGGCAGTCACTTAAAGATGGGGAAGAAAGCAGGAGCTTCACCGAGAAGTCAGAGAGCTGCACACCTGATTTTTGCAGTAGTGACCATGGGGCAGAATGGTCAAAGGTCAAAAAGGACGAAAGCTCCGGCGCACTTGCCGCTGAGGAGAGCACCCTCAGTGAAGAACCGTAATCTGTTTCGAGTGAACCCTCGACCAGCGAGGAGGCCTTTCCCGATGAGGAAAGCGAGGTGAATTCTTCCTGTGGGGAAGCCGAATGTGTAGTAGAAGGAAAGCCTTTTTGTGAATGCACTGAAAGTGACCATCTGAAAGAAGGAATTCAAAAAGAATTGAGTGCAAGTGAGGAGCGCGTTTCCAATAATTAGAGTTGTGCTCCGAGCACTTGGCACGAAGAAAATCCAACAAGAGAAAAAAGAAGGAATCGGAAAGAGGAAAGTCAGTCCATGAAGAACAAAAAGTGACTGAAACAGTGGCTTCATCGCAAGACCCCATCTCGGATGATGCAAGTGAAAAGGAAATGGGCTTGCCCCGAAGAATATTGAGGAAGGAAGTAGGACGAAACAGAAGCAAGCTGAAAACAGCTCAGTCAGGTGCAAGCAAGCTGCATGAACATCGCATCAAGGCGAAAAAGAAGCTGAGACGAATAAGCCCAAGTTTCAGAAAGGACTCAGCGTGGAAGCGTACACGCAAACAGAAAAGCGCACGCCAAGAAGTAACACACGAGAACCGAAACCATTATGAGCGAACTGGCGTAAAATCTGTTTGCAACAGACGCGCTAGCCGCAGGAAAAGAGGAAGGGCTCAAAGTACGTGCAGAACCACACAGAGGAGTACGAGTAGGGAGCAGAGCCAAAATGGCGTAAGGAAGAGAACCCTTAATAGAAGGCGGAAAAAGAGCAGAACTCGCGTCAGGAAGAAAACCCAGAGTTGCCTTAGAAAGCGAGCCACAAACGCTTCCGAAATCTCGAGTGGGGCAAGTTTATGCCGAGCTGACTACATACGCCGAATTTAGAAATATAGGCGCAGGAATGCCTTGAACTTGTGTGCTCCCTCTTTGTGTTGTAATAATGTGTTGCCGAGTGGCGGCTTGCAGTCAATCTTGACAGTTGTCAAGTGTGATGTGCATGCAGACATCATTGTAGTGATGTGTGCATGTTGGCATTTACCATTCCGTTTGTGAGCGCAAGCATGTGCGCATGAATCTTGTGTTTTGTGAATATTGTTGCGCAATATTCTTAAACGAAGGGGCAGTGTCACAAAATTCGGTGCATCTTCGAAAAACGGCAGTGCGCGTAAGCAATCGCACCCGCGCGCTGGAAAATAAAACAAAAAAAAACAGCGGGGAAGGAACCTCGGAGAGCGCGTAACTTTGTGCGTGCTGCAGCCCTTTCCACTCAGCTCGCCGGCCCAGCGCCAAAGTACACATCGCCGTGCGTGATGTCGATTTCTCTAGAATGTCTGAGTAGTCTTCACTCATCGTTGACGGAGAGGGCGTAACCTTGACCGCACTAAAGTGACACCCACTCTTCTTCGTTCTCGCGCCGGCGTCTTCGCATGCGAGAAGGAACCATAAATTTCTCGAAGGCTGTCTTTGCCCTCAACCAATGAAGTTGCGCGCCCGGCGCGAGAAGGAGCTTGTTCAGTTGAAACTACGTGTATGTGCGTGCCTGCCTTGGCGCCAAGAACAAACAGACGCAGACTGCACCTATAAATGAGGGGCTTCAACCGCTGTCTGTTAGCCTGAGCTGCCGTTTAAGCTTCCGATAAGCACGCCCGCTCTACTTCCGGGAGAACACCACTCGACCAGCCACTGACTAGCGAGGCAACGTGCGCCAGTCTGCGGATCGGCCCCGTCGTGCTCCTCAGGTCATTGGACTGTCGCAGTGCCCGGTGAACAAATTGTGTTTTGTTTGATTGTCTCTCTCTGTGTTAGTGCACTTTAGGTGCAAAGATTTTGTTGTATTGTGATCTGTCTCAGGTGTTACGTTGCACAAGTTGCATTGTACTTGTTAATCACTTCGTATGTGCTCGTGCAAGTGATTGTGAAAGCCTCTGTATCGTCTTTCTGCTGTATAAACTTTGTTTAGTTTTGTGAACCTTTGGCTCCGACCCATTCCCTGGTTTGAGACCGGCGAATGCTGGGCACCAAATGACCAATCCCCTTGTCACTCGGTAGCTGGTCTCCGGCTGAGCTTGCCACGCTGAGTCGAGGGCATCTCCTTTGTGACCGAGACCGCTACCCCCACACACTCTAAGGGTGTCTGGGAGCGCACGCAGAAGTGCGCGAAGTGTTGACAGCAGGCGTGCACGGGACATCATGCAATCTAGATATGAATACTCTTTATCAGACAGATTTACCGAGGTTTTGCTTACACACGAGCCGGATTCCTTCTTGATACAGTAGGCCTCGTATCGCGGAACCGAGGCGTGCAACCACGGCAGTGGCGACAATGGTCGGCCACATGCCCTCCCTGCGCCAATGCGCCTACTCATGCGTGGTGCTCCTAAAGTCTGATGTTTATACAACGTCCAGTTTGTCCGATGTAGCTATTGCCACAGGACAGGGGTATACGGTAAACAACGCCCCTTTTGCATGAGACAAATCTTTCTGCGTGCTTGATACCGCATTCATTCTTGTGCTTTCCCTGCACCTTGTTGCATAGGCCGGCCAGTTTTTGGGGTGCGGTGAAGACCACCGGCACATCGCCCTTTTGAGCCACTTTTTCAAGCGATGCGAGATCTGGTGGTAGTATGGGATGGCAACAGGTCTCTTGCGTTCCTCGTCCCTTGTCTTTTTCGTGCAGTTTCAAGATGCATTCTACTAATAGTCAACCAACTAGCCCATCTCTCTCTTTTATACATGCAAAAGAAAACTTTCCCTTTTAGCAGATTTAATTGGCGCCTGAAAGAGTTATACAAAATTACAATAAAGCGGACACTGACGTCCTGAAAAGAAGGAAAAAGAACCAACACACCAATACAATGTTCAAAAACAGGAAACTGGTGACTCTAAAACTAACGCGCTTCATTGCAAAGATCGCATGACAGACAAAGAATTCGACTAAAGATACACTAGCGACTTCTTGCGGTAGAGCATTCCACTCTGCTACAGTTCTACGGAAAAACGAGAAGCGATAAGCAGTAGTTTTAGTCTGTGGCATCACAACTGGTTTGCTGCGCTAGCCTCTGGTCTTTTTCACCAAGGGCTTACTACGAACCACAGAGAAATACTCTACACAAAAAAAGTCGTCACAGCTATTTAACATTGCTTTTAGACATAAGTTCCGAAGGTATTCTGACATAATTTCAGCAATTTTAAAACGCGCTAAACGTCAAGTATTTAAAAATCCTAATGACACGACAACTGACAAATTCTTTAATAAGCACTCTGACCACCATCCAACTAAAATTAAAAACACATGCACATACACTGGCCCTAATGACATTCCTAATGCCCTCAGTGACAACTTCGATGCGCCAGCAGAGCTCCACTGTGACAAACTGTTTATTCACAGAAACCTAAAAAACAAGATAAAAGCGAAAGCGAAGCCGCCACTGGACTGGCTGAAGGCACTCCACGCATTGGTTGACTCCGTCTACCTACCACGTTCAGTTCAAAAAAAGGCGGGAGCTGGGACAATAAATCCGATTTAATTAGGCCAATCGGCCACACAGGGTAATAATCCAAAGTTTCTAAGAATGCCCGGAACGTGCAGATAGAGTTCCCGCGGTAAAAAGACGAGTTCAGATTTCCCTTTAGTGCACCTTTAAGAAGACGAGACAGGACAGGCATCAAGGTGGTATTTTCTGCACCTGAAAAACTCTCCAGAATATGAAGGAGAGTGAACGCGGAAGACTTGCATGTACCCTGTTCAAAACGCCACCAAAAGCGCTTCGTAAGATGTTCGAAGAACATCGTATACTCCATACCACTGACCTGTGGTAAGCGGTATATTGGTCAAACCGGGAGGTGCCTAAATGAGAGGTTAAGGGAGCATGCAAAAGATACTAGAAATAATTCGGGCAGTACAATGATTGAACACATTACGAAATGCAGCTTCGTGCTTCGTGACTAGATAATACAGTGATGAAGATGCAGCTAGGAAGAGAGATTACCGAAGCTGATGAGATTGCAAAGTGTGTCAGCAACGCCTCAATTTTGCTATCAAAGAAAGAACTGACATTAGCACTAGAGCACTAGTTGCATGTCTTCACTTTGTGCGATGACGGGATATCAGTTGCTGTGATTTCTTCCTGCTTTATCCTGCCATTCTGTTTTGTTGATATCAGCAGCTGCTGCATATAAGCGACTGATCGGTCAATAAGATGCCTGAGTTGTTAGCGCTCTGTTCTGTCACTTCGTTTTTTCCTGTGTTTGTCGGCGGTCTACGCTGTAAACTCCCTTCAGTATGAACCAACTAGCCTGCAAAAACATTTGCGCAGGAATTAACGGTCCATGTTTGCAACTTTTTCAAAGCTACTTATTTAACCGATTTAAAGATGCTTAAGTAAACAATAAACAATCATGTATCATCTGCAAAGCCAGTAACCATGGGAGTTCCGCAGAAATCTATCTTGGGCACTTTACATTTCTTATTTATTAATGATTTGTCTAACTCTGCGAGTCCTGTTAACTATATTTTGTAAGTAGATGACACCACGATTTTCACAGCTGAAAAATCTGTGCCCATATGTACTGCAAAAAAAACTTAACACTGATCTCAATAACATTTTACCGTGGTGCAAAATTGACCTTCTACATATTAATCCAGCAAAAACTAAGTTCTAAGTTCATTATATTTCATTCACCTAAGATTGCACTTCCCATATCTGCATCAGTGTGCCTTAATGGCACTTTCTATCACCTTCTGAGACAGTCACTTTTCTTGGCGTAGTCTTAGATAGAAATATGAAATTTAATCTGCAAGCTACTTATTTACTAAGAAAGCTTTTGCTTTTTTTTTTCATTTATTTACCCTAAGAAGTAAGAACCCTATAGGGCATTATATGGGGGAAGCAACTAAACAACATTGGTTGCACATGCACATAAGCGAAAATCGCAATTACGAGGTACCCATAGAATAGATAACAGGAAAAAAATGTACGAAGAACTTAAAATAATTTTTGAAGCCTGAGTATTTATACAATACATAAAGAGTTCTAAACGATTTCATAAACCTATGAAAGAATAAGCTACATACATGCACAATGTCAGGCAGGGAGAGCAATACAACAAAGAATACAGTCAGAAACACTAGAGCAATAACAACAAAGCAATCAAAACAGCTTAAGATTCTAATCTCTCCAGAGCTTTGAGGAATGTTGCGTGGTCAGATATGGAGGCGACATCTCCAGGCAAACTGTTCCATTGTGAGAGGCCAAGTAAAAGAGGTGAATATTTGAACCAATTTGTGCGCGCGAATATGGGGCTGATTTTAATGGGTGGTCTAAACCAGAAGATATGTGGGAAGCAGGGTGCAGAAATAATTCTCGAATGTCTGATGAACCATGATACATAACCTTTGTCCGTAAAGTTTCGAGACTGATTTATTTTCTTCTCTAGAAATGATTCCCCAAAACTAATGTTGGTGCATGGGTGTAGGGCCATCTTTACGGGCTAACCTGAGCTATTTATGTTAATTGCTGCGGCAGCTGCTAGATGGCACTACATGTAGAAAGATACGTTGTCACTAGTCGTCTGTGCATTCTACTGTGAGTGAATGTGGAGAGATGGGCTAAAATTCTGTGTGAAGCTTGCCAAGACAGCCACACAGACGTATGAGCTCCTTCGTGACGCTTAGGGAAATGAGGCATTATCGTGAGTGCGAGTTTTCGAGTGGCACAAGAGGTTCGGCTCAGAGAGAACGTCGGTGGAAGACGACACAAAGCAGGGGCGCCCTTCAACCTCACGGAATGAAAACGTGGCTCGAATCAGGGAAATTGTACAGCAAGACGGTACCATTACAGTCCGCATGCTATCAGATGCTCTTGACATTAGTAAGACAACATGCCACCAAATTTTGCATGAGAACTTGGGGAAACGATAGCTGAATGCCAGACTTGTGCCGCACTCCCTCACACAAGACCAGAAGGACATGTGGGCATCAGCGAGCGGGCATCATTGATTTGCTCTCCGAGGCAGAGAAGGATGCTGCATTCGTCAACAGCATCACTACTGAAAACGAAACATGGTGTTTTCAATATGATCCTCAAGCAAAGAGGCAGAGCGCCGAATGGCGGTCCACAAGCTCTCCGGCGTCGAGACTGGTGCGGCGACAGAAGACGATGCTGATAGTTTTTTTTCGATGCCAGAGGTGTCATACAACACGAGCTCGTCCCACAAGGGCAGACGGTGAATCGGGAGTTTCATATCCGCATGCTCCTACACATGCGTGATGCACTGCGACGGCGTTGCCCTGACTTATGGGCACCTGGACAATGGAGCCTTCTCCACGATATCGCAAGGCCGCACACTGCTCTCAGCGTGACCAAATTTCTCGCTAAGCACAGCATTACTGTACTTCCCCATCCGCCATACTCGCCTGACCTCTCCCCATGTCATTTTTTTCCTGTTTCCTCGTGTGAAGAGAGCCCTAAAAGGTCACTGGATGGGGAGCGTGGAGGCCATTCAAGACGCCACGACAAAGGAGCTGACGGCCCTGTCAAAAGAAGCGTTTTCCCAACTGTTTCCAAGACCTCAAGAAGCATTGGAAGCTGTGTATAGACTACAAGGGAGACTATTTCGAAGGGGTGCTGCACAAATGATTTCAATGTTAAACGCATTTTTTTTAATGGACTGAGTCTCGGAACTTTACGGACAAAGGTTGTAGTTTAGTTTGTGCATGAGCGATAGGCGGACATTTCGTCTTCTAGTTTGGAGGGGCAATAAGCTAAATTGTTACTTAAGCTGATACTGTAGAAGCTTGGGCAAGTTGGTGTGATATGGTTTTTCAGCAGCGCAGGGGACAAAGGACGTGACAAGTGCACAGACACGGCGCTGTGCCTGTGCACTTGTCACGTCCTTTGTCCCCTGCACTGCTGAAAAACCATGTTGCTTAAGGTTATCTACGCTGATTCGAAATGAATAATTGTGGGCAATAAACCTGGCTGCTTTGACTCTGAAGTGATTCAATGGAGTGTACTAAGTAAGCTTGATGAGGGTGCCAGAAGATGGAAAAGTATTCAAGTTGGGATCGGACAAGGGATGAATAAGCTAGAAGTTTTGTTTGTTGGTTAGCTTGATACAAGGTACGCTACAGGAAACAATGTTTTAGCGGCCTTGCTAATAAAGTACTCAATATGAACATTCCAAGTAAAATCAGAAGATAAATGAACTCCTAGATGTTTAGTCGATACATGTTAAATGGCATTGCCTCTAATGAAGTACATATGAAATACAACCTGTTTCTTTTTAATAAACATTCGTACTTTCATTTTGTCAATATTTATTTGCATTTGCCATCTTGCGCACCAATCAGAAATAGTATTTAAGGCATCTTGCTAGAAATTGTGATCACGAGGGTTTTTAATGGGAAGGTAAATGACACATCGTCTGCGAATAAACGAATACTAGAGGTGATGTTATAATGCAAGTCATTTATGAACATGAGGAAAAGAACTGGTCCTAAGATGGAGCCCTGAGAAACTCCCGATTTCCCCGAGACACGAGCGGAGACAATTTTGTTAATGACAACCGACTGAAAAACGATTGGTTAAAAAATCTTCGATCCATTTGATGACCTGATGTGACAAACTGAATATGTTAAGCTTATAGGTAGATTCAACGATCGTGAGGAACACAGTCGAAGGCTTTAGCAAAATCAATGAAGATGGCGTCGATGGGATGAGACGAATGAACAGATTGGTGAAGATCATTGATCAATTCAAACAGCTGTGATTCGCACGAACACCCACGTTGAAACCCATGTTGGTTAGAAAAGATGAGCTTGGAATTCACCAGATACTGCATGATTTGGGATGATATAATGTGTTCAAGGAGTTTACACGAAATGCAAGTGAGCGAGATGGGCCTGTAATTGTTAAGAGAATTTTTATCTCCGGATTTCAAGAAAGGAATGACATGAGCTGTTTTCCAATCATCAGGCAGTTTGCCAGCTGCAACAGATTTTTGGAACAGATTGCACGACAGTGGTCCCATTAGCTTTAGTAGCTTTGTGGAGATGCCATCCACTCCAGGGCTACAGTTCGAAGGCAAACGATCAATAGCACACTGAACCCCAAGAAAGGAAGCAGTGATAGCTTCCATGGCGTGACCGAAAGCTTCGAGAAGACCCATTTGAGAAAACGAGTCTTCATCAGTGAAAACAGTGCTAAAAAGCAAACGTATTGAACTGATTCGCCAAAAGGGTTTCATCGATTGGTATGCCATCCATGCCCAAACTCGGGAGAACATTAGAAGAATTTGGGTTTACAACCTTGCAAAATTTTTTAAATCGTTCCTGATCATGTTAGAAATATCAGTATAAAGAAGGTATCTGTAGCTTCTTTTATCTGTTTTTCACTAGAAGAGACTGTGCATGATAAGCGTTCCAACGCTCCTCCGAGTCTGAGCTGGCTGCATGGCTGTATAAGCGTTTCTTTTTGCGTATACTTCACAAAGTTGATCTCGTGAACCAGTCATTATAGTGACAAGAGGCAATTTTTAACACTGGTATGCATGCAGTTTGGCACTCAAGCAATTTTTCACGAAGCAATAGCCAGTTATTGTTTACCGACTGATCCTCAAAACCATCCAGATAAAAAGGCATGAAATTGGCCAACATTGATGTCAGGTATTCCACGTCTGCCCTTCTGTAATCATACATTTTTTCTTTGCACGATCGCATTTTTGAACTTCGAGAGAAAGAGTAACGTGAACAGCAAAATGGTCACTTATTTTGTCAGTTATCGATGTTGTAGAATGTTTAGGGTGGATTGTAAAAAACAGGCCCAAGAGAGCATTGACACGGGTTGGGAAAGTCACAAGTTGTTTTAAACAAAAAAACTGACCTATATGAAGCATTTTCATGCATTCACTTTTATTTGTGCACTCGCTAAGCACAACGTTTTTATTCCAGCTGATGCCTGGATAATTGAAATTGCCTACTAGAATTAAAACACAGTTTAGGAGCTGCAACTGAACTTTAGCTACAATATCGTGAAGAATAGCACTTAAGTCAGAACGACAGGTGGCCTGTAGCAGGCACCAGTAAAGATTTTTAAAAGCCCAGTCCAATATTAACCCATAACATTTCCAGCTCTGAATTAAGCTCCACTAATGGAGACAGAATCGAATTCGCCACAGCAATCATAACACTGCCTCCTTTAGCTCTAATACGGTCTTTTCTGTAAATTGTAAATATATTTGAAAAAGAAAGTTTTGAGTTTGAGATGCTTGGATTAAGTAAGTGTCTGTTCCTAGCATGACATGTGCATCACATGCAACAAGAGACAACAAATCATCCTGTTTTGGAATAAGGCTGTGGAAATTTGCAAGAAGAAAAGGTAACGGACCAAGTTTTCTAACCGAGTGGATCCTGATAGGATTGATTCTGATTGTCATTCAAATATCGCTGGGCTTTTCCTTAAGCTGCACGACACGGCGCTAGGTTGCATCATTTATGTAGATGCCGCCGTTAAGTTTTAGCTTGTAAGAAAAGCTGTATTTGACTTCACCTTTACTTGCCTTCACAAAGTCCCTCAACTTTTTATGAGTGAGTTGAACTTTCGGTGAAAAATCTTCCTCTATCCACACTTTAGGTGCCGATACATCATTCAGTTTGTGGGTATTGCCTAAAATAGCATTCTTGCTTTTATAGTTATGAAACTTAATGATGATAGGGCAGCAAGATCTAGGATTATACTTCCCAATGTGATGGACCCACTTAATATCACCAGCTTCAACCATCAAATGGTTTCGAAAAAATGTTTTTATGATAGTTTCGTCTTGTCCCAGGTTTTCAGACCGGGACTCAGGTAACCCTTTAATTTTTGTTTCTGCGAAGTCTATTATTCAGATCATCAACCACACCACCAGCCAAACCCTCACTAGTTTGTTTCCGTTCATTTCTGATCTTAGCACATCTATACTGCATTTAATTGT